>NC_025694.1:24704533-24713064 GCF_000633955.1 Camelina sativa | reverse complement strand
TTCGCCCCACGCCTTTGGTGTATGAGGCGCAACTGCAAAAAACAGACATAAGGTTAGTCATAAATAATCGATTCCTTACCATGTAAGCACAACCTGAGTCTAAAACCAATAGCTTATCATTTGAAATTGAAACATAGAGAAAGATTTGAAAACAAAGAAAAAGCCAATCATGAGTCTGAAACAGAGAAATGAAAACAAAGTAGAAGCAAATCCAACGAAAGTTTAAAACTTAAACACAAAGCCTAAAAATCCATCTCATCATCATCAAACTCGTCATCTTCGACATAGACTTCAGTATCATCATCTCCTCCTATGAAATCTTCTTCAGCTTCATCCTCATCATCTTCATCAATCAAAGTCATAGACTTCTAGAACCATTTTAAGTAAGCAAATATTGAGAAAATATTGAGAAGATATTGAGGTTTAACCATATATTACCTCCTACTATTGCAGGCGCTAAGCGAGATGAGGCGGGCTCCATGGCAAGGCATCCCGAAGCGAGCGCCTTTGGTCTACCGCCTGGCCTCATCTACTAGAGGTGCTACACCCTTATAATCACCTCGCCTCTCGCCCAGGCGCGCCTAGGCGAGGCTTTTTTAAACACAGGCTGATATCTTAATTAAATCAATAGGTTCCGTTTCCTCAAATTCCTACATCTGTCTACGAAACATCAGTTGATTTTATCAACATACTTCCATTTGAAACAACACTACGTGCCTTTGTACTGTGGGCGTCTGATCTCATTCTCACTGAATGGCCTGGAGTTGTCAAAATAGAACAAAACAATTCTAACAAATCTAAGGTAATTAAAACGCATCAATTTTGTGTCATTGATTGATTGAATGGGTGTATTCCCTTACTTAACTTTGTTTGTTTCACTGAGACTCCTATGTTTTGTTTTCTACTTTTAGGTGGCAACATTTGTTGCATTAGCCATGCTGTTGCGTTGTAAACCTGATGCTTTGACTACTGTTTTGCCACACCTGAGGGAGACACCTACTTATCAAGGCGAGGACAAGCTTCCTTTTATTATTTGGATGATGGCTCAGGTTCATGTCATGTTATTATTATTTTATTTTTTTTGGTGAACTCAAAGCTAGGACTCTACCAGAAATTTGTGTGTTTTGTTAAACTTTCCAACTTTATACAGGCCTCCCAAGGTGATTTATCTGCTGGCTTGTATTCATGGTCACGTAACTTGCTGCCACTAGTCGGTAATAACAAGTGCTACAGCCCTCAGGCAATGGATCTCATCCTGCAATTTGTTGAGATGTGAGTCCAGTTTTTCTTGTCATCTCCCTCCTCTGCTGTATGTAATGTAACAACCATCTGATCTTGCTTATGCACTTAGGATTTTGACGAATCCAGAGGCTCCGACCATACTTGTAAACGAAGCTGTTAAGGAGGGAGAGCGGCTGATTCCACCTTCTTCATTTGCGATCTTGGTGCAACATACATTTCCTGCTTCCATGGTGATTTAAGGAGGAGGGAGAGCGAAGCTGTTACAGGATTTTGTGAATCCCCTTGGAAGCAGTAGTGTTGTTAAGGAGGGAGAGCGGCTGATTCCACCTTCTTCATTTGCGATCTTGGTGCAACATACATTTCCTGCTTCATCCGCTAGAGTAGAGGTAAGTAGTAGTGTTGGAATTTATATAAACAAAAACAAAACCTTGATGCATGCGCTTGTCGTTTCTGATCACAAGCATGGTGCGCACAGACAACAAAGAGGTTTGAGGCAATCTATCCCTTGTTGAAGGAAGTAGCCCTTGCACCAGAGAAGGCGACAGGAAGCGACACAATGAAGCAGATATTCACGTTTTCATTGAGATTAGCTGGAGAAGGTGCTGGTAACAAACGAAAACCTTGAATCCTTGAGTAATCTACTTCCCTCTCTCTGTTTGCCAAATAGACTTGTAATGGATTACCGTTGTTACACAGGAAATCCTGTTCTAGCCAAGGAAGCTATAGCAATCGCTATCCGTTGCGTGAAAAAAAACGTTGGTTGCTTTAAGCACTGGGATAATCTCTATACGGAGAATATAAAAGCAAGTGTTGCTCTTCTTAAAAAGCTTGTAGACGACTGGAAGGATCATTCCATCAAACTATTATCTTCACCAAGTGATACTCTCGTTGTCAAGCGTACTATATATAGCTTCAGGGTGAAGGTAATGCCTCTCTTAGACTCGTCTAAGCTATAACTAACTTCACCCATATTTTCTTCTCTGACCTCACCTGCTATGTCTGTAGAACGATAAAGCCATCGCTGAAGGAGTAGCCAATTGTTTTCTTTACAAAGAAGCTGACAAGTCCTGCAAACTGATCTCGAGGAGACTCTCCCGTGGAAATGACGGTCTCAAAATAGCACCCCTTACCGCTATAACTATAGCAGCTGCAGGAGCCGCTGTGGGAGCCGCACTTGCTCTATCTTCCCATACCCATAAGCTCAAGAATTGGCTCTCTCCAAAACCCTCTTCCCTTATCTAGTTTCACTATCATCATGAACATCTTCATATGTACTCTGTGGCTTTGTTGTATATCTTTGATTTAAGATGCAATGACTTGTTTGATATTAGTAATGTATTAGCTACTTGTTGTAATCCCTTTCTTTGAAGCTATTATTATGATATTGCGAAGAGCATTATCTCTTATAATTTAAGATTCTGTTCTTGGAATAGAGATAGTAAATGATAGGATTTAGCATTACATACTCATAATTCTAGTTAAGAAAACTACGCCAACATTCCATTAGCCCATGGGCCTGTTTAATTTTGATACAGAGGGTATATATAGGATGTCCAATAATCACGCTATTCATCAATATAGGATGTTTCAATTCATACATTTGTGTGAGTCGGGATATTGAGCAATAAGAGTAATGTCCCAAACGTTGAACTCTAAGAGAGATGTCTCTCTGCTGCTGCTGCTCCTCGATGTCCAAGTGTCGATGCTGGAATGGAATCCACAATATGTGCAAGAACTAATCATAGTGGCTTCTATGGCTAGAGAACATATCGTCAAGCCTGATCACGAGATAAGTCCATATTAACTTAATAGGTAAGAAAACGAGTTCATGCAAAATGCCAATTATATTTTGAAAGTGATACACCTATATGCACCATTACATATCCATTTGTATTTAAGTCAAGTAAGAGATCAAAAATTTGCACAAGGAAATGGATTTGAGTCACTCACCATAATTATCTCAGATCTTGCGAAGCAAAGCACGATCACTCCAACAAGTTTTGTGAGTGTGATCCCACTGTCCCAAACAACATGTTTTCATTCATTAAGTCTCACAAATTTGACCACCAAACCAAAAAAGGTTAAAGAGTAGCAAGGGATTGCAAGATCCATCACCTGAAGACTGAAGCTCCCATGGTTTCAAGTGCCTCCCTTGCTCTTTGTTCTGTGTTCCCACTACTTATCTGCATTTAAAGTATGTTCTTCTCAAGATTAGATCCACAGAAGGTTGAAAAGCGACATTGGCTTGTTCTGCATCCGTAATTCCTCATAATCAAGAACTAATTGACAATTGTTTTTGCTACTACATGGCTATAAACTGCAGAAAAGTATAGTGTTTGGGGTAAGGTTACAAAAAGAATTGGCTTGTTCTTAGCAGGAAAGCATGTGATTGAGTTGGATGCCTAGAATCACCATCATACCCATAAAGGATGATTATCCCTTCAGTATGATAACTATTAACCTGCTTAGCTAGCATTCTTTTAACAAACAAAAATCGTTCCTAACTGGTTCATCCACCCAATTCATTAGTCGCCCCTTCTAAGTTTCCCCCAACATCAATAAGCAAACAAACACTAACCATTTTCTCGATGCATATCAATATCTCTACCATTCAAGTCCTTATTTGGCATATCTACTATTCGGCTTCTTTGGTCGCCCTGATCGTCTCGTTTCGCATCCTCCACTCGCTCCCGTGTCCGCATCATTTGGCTTAGCTGACTTCTCGCGGGATGACTCGCTTGCCACTGGCAGGACAACTGATATCTGACGACTTCCAGCAGGAAACAGTGTTGTAACATCGGAAGCTTCTGGCCAATTGGAGACTCCTGGAAGTGGATTAAACTCAGCAGAATAAACTCCAAGAAAACTCTCTGTCTTGTAGAAGTCATTTACATACTCCAAATGGTCATAGTTCAGCCTCCTGCAAACAGCTAACACATGCAAACACGGATACTTGTAAACTTGCCATGTCTGACACGTGCAAACTCGATCGCTGCAGTGAACAAAATATTTCTTGTTTCCAGTTTGCAGCACTTTTGTGACCTGAAACCTCCCTGCAGTCTGGTCTATAGGCAATACATCGAGTGTTCTAGAGGCTAACTTGTACTTCTCAAGCTTTTTCATGACATGTTTGGCATAGACTTCTCCTCTGTTCTTTAGAGACACTCCTCAAGAAGACCACGTTGAGATTTGAAAAGCTCTGCCAGGTGATCAAAAATTAGCAAGATGCAGGCTGTGATTGGAAGATCAAGAGCTTTGTTTATGAAACCATATGTCTTAGATATTTTCTTTGTTGTCATGATCCCAAATCTCAGCCCACCATCATCGTAAGCCAGGGCCCACTGATGTGGAGGTATTTTGGCTAACCATTTTCGAGCCTCCAAATTCATCTTTTTGATTTTCTTCAAGTACTTCACGAACTTTGATACGTGCTTCGTAGATCCCGCCTTGTAAACAAACTCTGTCATGAGATTGTTATGAAAGACTTCATAAAATTTTAAGCACATATGCCTAAGACAGAACCGGTGATGTGCCCACTGACACTCACGCTCCTTAACAACTGCAACTATGTCAGGATCCGGACTCGTTATTAGACAAGTGCCTTCCCTTTGTGTTACTTTCTTTCTGATGCATGCAAATAACCAACGCCATGTATCAGCTGACAAACTTCCTTTGGTAATAATTGCAAACGCAATGGTTAAGTATCAGTGACAAAGAGAGTGAAGCTGTTATCTACGTCTTGATTCGCAGTGGTCTCTATATTTGAGTAACACTGCAAAAAAAAAAAAAAAAAAAAGAAAACAGATGCTTTTGTTAGAGGAAAGTATCTGCTTGTTGTTGTTTTATCTACTATAATCAGCTAATAGACTCAAAATGCAAACATCATCCATAGCTATTTCTGATTTCTCACTACGCATTTATCAACACATATCCTTCTTCCTATTTTTGCTATACATATGAATCATTCTTATTGTAACCATCTCTAACTGTTCACAAGGCTGTAGTATTAGAATGTACTCAAAAGAGTTTAAAAAAAAAAACAAAAAAAGGAAAGCAATCAAACTCGCCTCTCTAATCTTGACCCAATTCATAGAAACCTTCTTCTAATAGCAACCCCATTATTTTGCTTCTCCAATTCTCTTGAAGGATACAGCCCAAAATCAGATTCCAATTCCACCATCACCGCCGGAAATCGGATTCCTAGACTCCGATGAAAGAGTGGCGGGAGACTGTACCAGACACAGCTCAGTTAAGATCATAGCAGCCACGTCGGAAACGGAGAGCTTGGAGACGATGGCCAGAAGGAGAGATTTTTAACGAGTAAATGCTTTGAGATTTGAGACGAGGAGAGAAGATGAAACAGAGAATAAACGGCACGATTAGATTTCAAAGCCAAAACCGAATTTGGACCAAATCCTAATTTTGTTAAACCGGATTAGATGTACCAAAATTCATTCGGTTATTTCCGGTCAAGCTTTTTTCTTTGTAGCTTCGGGTTCGTTTCTGTTCAAGTTCAAGTGATTTGTTTAGCTTGCTTTAAGACTTTTGAAGTTTACCACCAAAATTATCTGATACAGAATTCATTTGGTTAACCGCTATTGTTATTCTTAGTGCATTCATTGACATAATACACGGATTGAAGTTGGCAAATTCCGAAATTTGTCTCCCCCATCGGGGATCAGTGCAGGGCCTTTAGGGTCGTGGGTTTGCTGGAATATTTAGAAATCAAGAAATCAAAGTGTCTTTAATGATCGCTTGTTTACTGCACAATTGACCATGACAAAAGCTATCGCGGATGCCAAGGAGTGGTTTACAGCTCAGAAGCCTTCCCTAGCTATACCGAGTCCCAGGCAAAGGAGAGCTACTCCAGAGTTCACTAGATCGCCGGGGTAAGTATGGCTAGTACCTCAGATGCTGCTTGGAGGGCAGGGTTAAGAGTTGCGGGGCTTGGTTGAACACAAACCTTCTTATCGTCTGGGGTTCTCACTCAACATTCTGCTATTTGTGAGAATGTATCTTCAGCTCTAATGGCGGAAAGCCTTTCGTGTAGAGCTGCAATTCAGGATGCGATGAGGATGGGAGTCGAGCATTTCTATATTGAATCGGGTTGTCTACAATTGGTTGGAGCGATTAGCTCTCGATCAATTCTTTTGGAAGTTCATGGGGTCTTATCGGATATCTTACTTGGAGCGGATAGTTTTCTTAGTTTTACCTGTCGCTATATCCCACGAGCAGCAAATGTATCAGCTGACTCTGTTGCGAAGCGTTGTTTAAGTTTGTATGAGGGCAACTTTGCTCTATTTATAAAAAGTTTTGGGTGCACACAAAAAAGAAAAAAAATAATAATATTGAATGATAATTTGCTAAGTTTTATTTCTTGTTGTCAAATAAAGGAAAGAGATTATAGCTTTTTAGACTTTGGTCTTTAATTTTAATTTTTCTGTTTTCAAATAAGTCAAATGAATTTACAAATATTTATTAATAAAATTATCATATTTTAATTAAAATTAAAACTCATTAACAAAGTATATGTATCAGATCATAGATATCAAACTTTGGTCTGTCAATATATTAAAATTAGTTTTATAACAACTAGCAGTATATATAATAATGTTTCTTGAATTTTTTCTATAAAGCATTTTCCTTTAATAAATGGAAATTAGTCTATGTAAAAAAGAAAGAAAATTTGAGGGGAAAAAACCTAAACAATAGCTTTTGTACATTTTTTTTAAACATTGGCTACGAAAATTAAAGACGGGTTTCTCTGATATTTAGAGAAACCTAGATGTTGGTTTTTGTTTGTAGATCTTTCTCTATTAAACCAGATTGATAATATGATTTAAATAAAAACCACTTATTGCCTATCTAATCTTTTGTTTGTGTCAACAAGTACTGCTAAATAAAAATGGTTGAATAAACATATAATTAATGTTAGCCTGGGTTGGGTATGCCCATTGTCGATGGTATATTAGAGACTGTTCATGTATGTAACATGCATGATATATTCATTCGGATAGAGCATATTTCATCATTAACTACTTTGCACCAAATTGTGCACATTGAGTGTCATAAAGTGATCTATTTGTTTCTACTTCCCGCTAAAGCATTCTGTAATATATATAGCTTGCCTTGTTATAGTAAAATTTTGAAACATTTTAATTTCCAATTATGTGTGTTAAAATAGGCGACATTTTATTTTCCAAATATATGTACTATAGGCGTAATATATAGTGTTTCTGCAACCGTACGTAACTAATATGCATCTCTTTTCAATAATTAACCAACACAATGCTTTTTCTCAATGGATATGATTGGGCTCATGATATTTCTTTGATAAATAAGCCAAGTTTTCTCACACAAAGCGAATTAAAGATCAAAATAATTGTCTTATTTCCATTGTTCTACGTACCATATCCTATTCACACAGTTACACGACTTTCTATTAGCACTGTTCATATATTAAAAGTTTTATCTCTAGGCTTCACTGATTTGTTGTTTTTGTTTCGTATAGTAGTAACTATGCTATAGCTTGTCCGACGTTTTTATCAATTATAAAAGGATAGTATGCATATAACTTAAGTGGATTTAGCTTTCAACAGCGTAGAACACATTATGAGAGATCATACCAACATCTGCTTGGATAAATACGAACAGAATGTTTTTTCAGCAAATAAATAAAAATATGATAACAACAATAGTTGGATAAGATTCATCATCCCTGGTTTATCTCTTACATGCTTGTGAGAACTGGAATCGATTTTCTCCTTCCGAAGTGGTTCGAATGTGGAGGAGCTTATCACCGTTTAGAAGTTCCGAACTGGATTCGAGAGAGTTTTTGAGAGTGTATTGTATTGCCTCTTTTGGAAAATGTTTTTCACCCCCTTACAAAAGACTCCCCCCTTACATATTTATACCGACCAATTTATTACCTAATTAATGCATAATTAATAGGGCATGATTTGCGTGTCCTAATTAATCGTCTTGAATGCGGGAATCTTTGACCAAGCCCAAGCTGCGAGCTGACCAACGCGAAGCATCCTCGTGCTCTCTTCCTTTCTCCGGGCCTGATGGACCGATCAGTAATACGCTCTTGGCCCATTAGACGTGCCCGGCCTAGGCCCTTTGCCTATTGCCCGAGATGACAGATCGTGGGTACAACAGTTGCCCCCCAAGTCTCCCGAGCTGAGCAGTTCGGGGGACTTTTGACCTTCAAGCGATCAATTTCGGGAAACTGAATATTCCCCAAATCTCCACGATTTGATCGTGGTGATGATGAGATTTGCCTTCCC
>NC_025694.1:24698781-24703499 GCF_000633955.1 Camelina sativa | reverse complement strand
AGATTTGCCTTCCCGAACAAGCCTCGGGGCCCACTAGGTGGCGTGTTAGCTATAAGAGAGAGAGAGAGCGGTGCGAGACCTTTCACTTCCCCAGGCAATCATTGTTCCCGGCTCCGTGTATAAAGGTAACCTCACCCGACTTCTCCCTTCCACTTTTAATTCTCAGTTTTTCTCTTCTTTTTGCTCTGCGATTTCTCTCTTCTCCTGTTAGTCTCTTTTCTTTCGCCGGAAAGCTCTTCATCCTCCCTCCTCTTCTCACACATATTACTCGGAAGATATGTCTCCTCCAAAATCTTCATCGGGTAAAGCCGTGAAACCTTTGATTCCGGGCGTTTACGGCCCTCACCAGCCATCAATTCTCTCGGCGGACAATATAGCCGAGATTAGAGGGTCCACTGGGATTCCGCCGGAGATCGAGATTAAGTTTCCGGAGGCTCACGAGTCCCCGGAGAGTCCTCCCCCAGGGTATTGCTGCGCGTTTGAGATATTCTTTTCTGCGTGCGGTTTGTCGTTTCCCCTCCCCGAACTCATCGTAAAGATGATGTTCGAACTGGGCTTCGCTCTCCCCCAGATATGCCCGAACTTCGTGCGAACCGTCATGTGTCTTCAAACTCTGGGGGAAGAGTTTGACTACAAACTATCCCTGGCCGACTTTCTTCAAGTGTATACGGTGAAGACAGGTCGCACCAAGGGCACGCTCTACGTAAGTCCGCTTTCCGGACTGAAGGTCTTCGACGACCTTCCTGAGAAGGACGAGAAGTGGCGGAAGTCTTACTTTTTCTTCCCGGTCAACGAGCTCACTTTTGGCCACCTCGCAAGTTCACACATATCGAAGTGGACTTCGAAAATTGGTAGAACGGTGCTCTTAGTTAGGTGTCCTTAATATATTACTTTTCTTTTTGTTACTTACTCCTTGTCGTTCCTGTCTCAGATCACTTCGAGCGCGGGTTGCTTTGCCCTACTTTCGCAGAGTTTTTCTCGCGGTTCTGCAGCCAGGGTCAGATCGCTTGGGACTCATTCTCGTGCGAAAGGATTAGAGAATCCTCAGCGCGGCTTAGGGGACGTTCTCTCGTTTGCCCCAACTCCATAAGCACTTCGGAGATGAATTATAGAGAGGAAAGGGCCTGCCGACTCGCTGAGAAGGAGGCGAAGTTAACATGGCGGCAGCGCTCGCCGAGGGCAAAGCTCGCCTCCTTAAGAAGTCTGGTCCCTCTACCACTGAGGTAGACGGGACTTCGGCACCCCCTGCTGGCCCTTCCGAGCCTCTTATGGGGGCTTCCGGGCCTCTGCCCAGTCCGCCCGAGCCTGCCGTAATTGTCGTAGCGGACTCTAGTGATGAGCCGCGAGAGGTTATAACTCCCTCCGTCGAGGTCAGCTCCCAGCGGGCGGGCTTGTCCAAAAAGAGGAAGGAAACTGAGACTTCCTCGTCTTTTCGTGAGAAGAGCCGAGCTCGGACTGGTTCGTCAGGAGACGAGCAAAGTAAATCCAGCTCGAAAGATAGGGGTCCTTCCTCGGAGAGGAGGTCTAAGGAAGTTCCTTCTACAAAGGAATCCGGGGTAATGATAACTCGAGGTTTTTTTTTTTTTGGGTCTCGGGGACCAAGTAAAATAACATTTCTCGAACATTTCAGCTCCCCCTGCATCCCCAGTTGACCTGATGAGGAGCTATACTCGGCCAGGAGTTCGGGTTCCGGCGTTTGCGGACATGTCCGAGCTCAACCGCGCGAACTTCTTCCGTTTTGCAGACAAGATTGGCGAGGTTAGTGACACATACTTCCTCAATTTTGGTTTTCCCTTACCTCCTTCGCCTTTTTTAACAAACCGCGCTTTCCCAGCTAATGATCGAGTTCAACTCTTCGGTGGCGTCTTATGAAGGTAAGTTGTTTGCCTCTCCTTCATCTTCCGAGGTGAGCCTTCTCCGGGAAAAGATTGCTGACCTGGAAGCCCAAGTGAAGGAGTATGCCAGACTAGAAGCCGAAAACACTTCTACCGTGGAGAGAGCCGAACAGATCCGGGCTCGGATGAAGAAAGCCGAGGTACAGGTGCTCGACCTCGGAATTGCCAACGAAGACCTCCGAGACAAGCTAAAGAAGGCGGGGGACCTCTAATACGAGGCCGCGGAGGATGCGAAGGCGGCAAAGAATAGGTTGCACGAGATCGAGCTCCGCAACCAGCTACTCGAAGCTGGCAATACCTGCGAGATTGAGAGGGTGCGGAGAGAAGAAAGGCAAGCAATGAGGCGAACTCTCCGTCCATTAGTCGAGGAGGTGAAAGTCACTTTTGAAGAGAGGGAGAAGCTGGCCCCAGCCAAGATCCGAGCCGTTGAGATCAGGGCTAACCGGATGTNTCCTCGGAGAGGAGGTCTAAGGAAGTTCCTTCTACAAAGGAATCCGGGGTAATGATAACTCGAGGTTTTTTTTTTTTTGGGTCTCGGGGACCAAGTAAAATAACATTTCTCGAACATTTCAGCTCCCCCTGCATCCCCAGTTGACCTGATGAGGAGCTATACTCGGCCAGGAGTTCGGGTTCCGGCGTTTGCAGACATGTCCGAACTCAACCGTGCGAACTTCTTCCGCTTTGCGGACAAGATTGGCGAGGTTAGTGACACATGCTTCCTTAGCTTTTGTTTTTCTTTACCACCTTCGCCGTTTTTTAACGAGCTGCGCTTTCCCAGCTAATGATCGAGTTCAACTCCTCGGTAGCGTCTTACGAAGATCAGCTGTTTGCCTCTCCTTCCTCTTCCGAAGTGAGCCATCTCCGGGAAAAGATTGCTGATCTGGAAGCCCAGGTGAAGGAGTACGCCATATTAGAGGCCGAGAACGCTGCTACCGTGGAGAAAGCCGAACAAATCCGGGCTCGGACGAAGAGAGCCGAGGTACAGGTGCTCGACCTCGGAATTGCCAACGAAGACCTCCGAGACAAGCTAAAGAAGGCATGAGACCTCTACTACGAGGCCGCGGAGGATGCGAAGGCGGCAAGGAGTAGGTTGCACGAGGTCGAGCTCCGCAACCAGTTGCTCGAAGCTGGAAATAGCTGCGAGATTGAAAGGGTGCGGAGAGAAGAAAGGCAGGCAATGAGACGAACTCTCCGTCCATTAGTCGAGGAGGTGAAAGTCACTTTCGAAGAGAGGGAGAAACTGGCCCCAGCCAAGATCCGAGCCGCCGAGATCAGGGCTAACCGGATGCTGATCGAGGAGATCTCGAGGGGAGAAATCCAAGACATGGAAGCTGAGCTCGGGCTCCTGAAAGCCGACGAGGAGGAGGCCGACGAAAAGGTTTCGAAGGTAACTCTCCGTGACCTCGACCTCTCTCGATTTTCGGACCTTTTGGCGGATACNTTAGTGACACATACTTCCTCAATTTTGGTTTTCCCTTACCTCCTTCGCCTTTTTTAACAAACCGCGCTTTCCCAGCTAATGATCGAGTTCAACTCTTCGGTGGCGTCTTATGAAGGTAAGTTGTTTGCCTCTCCTTCATCTTCCGAGGTGAGCCTTCTCCGGGAAAAGATTGCTGACCTGGAAGCCCAAGTGAAGGAGTATGCCAGACTAGAAGCCGAAAACGCTTCTACCGTGGAGAGAGCCGAACAGATCCGGGCTCGGATGAAGAAAGCCGAGGTACAGGTGCTCGACTTCGGGATTGCCAACGAAGACCTCCGAGACAAGCTAAAGAAGGCGGGGGACCTCTAATACGAGGCCGCGGAGGATGCGAAGGCGGCAAAGAATAGGTTGCACGAGATCGAGCTCCGCAACCAGCTACTCGAAGCTGGCAATACCTGCGAGATTGAGAGGGTGCGGAGAGAAGAAAGGCAAGCAATGAGGCGAACTCTCCGTCCATTAGTCGAGGAGGTGAAAGTCACTTTTGAAGAGAGGGAGAAGCTGGCCCCAGCCAAGATCCGAGCCGCCGAGATCAGGGCTAACCGGATGCTGATCGAGGAGATCTCGAGGGGAGAGATCCAAGACATGGAAGCTGAGCTCGGGCTCCTAAAAGCCGACGAGGAGGAGGCCGACGATAAAGTTTCGAAGGTAACTCTCCGTGACCTCGACCTCTCTGGATTTTCAGACCTTTTGGCGGATACGCCTGATCTTTTGTGCAGCGAACACCCTTTGAGCATTACAATCGACGAGTCCGGCACTAATCTCGGGCAAATGTCGAATCAGGGGATGGACGACTTTCTGGCGAACACCAAGTCGGTAGAGGAGCTTGAAGAGATGGGACTGGCCCTTTATGAAGCGGCATCGGACCCCGCTCCCTATACTCAGTAATTTCTATATCGGGGTTGTTTTGGCACGGGTTGCCCTCCTGTTTGTCGTATTTATTTTTAGACTTGCTTTGAAGTGTTTTGGTCAAGGTGACCACTCCGTCTTCAAAATTTTTTTGCTTTTGTCATGATAAATGCGAACTTCATATCCGCAATCTTTGTTTGAAAAGATGATACGAGCAGAAATGAACACGAAGTAAGAACTTCGGTTTAAGAGTTCGCAAAAGTGACACCCCAACTTTAGTAAGGCTGAGTACGAAGTGAACACCTCGGTTTAGATTAGAATTTTGCGAAACTAAGCTCCGACTTTAATAAGTAAAGCTGAGTACGAAGTGAGAACTTCGGTTTAGGTTAGAGTTTCGCAAAACCAAGCTTCGACTTAAAGTAAAGCTGAATACGAAGTAAGAACTTCGGTTTAGACTTGCGAAGTTGAACCTCGGCCTTAAATGATATATGCGAAGT
>NC_025694.1:24696293-24696913 GCF_000633955.1 Camelina sativa | reverse complement strand
TAGGCCGCTGCCTCCACCCATTTGGAGAAATAATCGGTAAGAGCGAGCACGTACTGAACTCCTCCTGGTCCCCGATGCAATGGACCAATGATGTCCATAGACCACCTCATGAATGGGTAAGGTGCGGACACCGAAGACAGGAGCTCGGTAGGCTGGTGGATTGACGGGGCGTGCTTTTGGCACTTCTCACAAGCTCGAGAATAATTTTCGCAGTCCGTGACCATAGTGGGCCAGAAGTAGCCTTGCCTTTTGATTTTGAAAGCCAGAGTCCGACCTCCGGAGTGATTCCCATTGGGACCGTCATGAACAGCTCGCATTAGCATCGCAGACTCTTTACCGGCAACACATGTTAGATAAGGACCAGCTACACTTCGGCGTAAGAGTATTCCGTTGTAGATGCAATACCGTGCACTGACAATCTTGAGTTTCCTGGCCGCCCATTTGTCAGCTGGGAGTTCCTCTTTTTGCAAGTAAGCCCAGATCGGGCTCCACCAATCACCTGCCGCCCAGCTGTTAGAACTCGCACTGCCCGAAGTAGTATGTGGGATAACAGCTTGATTGTCAACTGATGAGCTCGACGATTCCGGAGTTTGACTCGCGTCTAGTTCGGCCAGAGGTGG
>NC_025694.1:24695468-24695811 GCF_000633955.1 Camelina sativa | reverse complement strand
GTTGCTCCCGCATTCTTTAACCCAAAAGGCATCACCTTGTAACAATAAATCCCGCGGTCCGTAATGAATGCAGTCTTCTCCTGGTCATCCGGGTTCATAAGGATTTGGTTGTAGCCGGAGAAGGCATCCATGAAAGACATCAGCTCGTGACCCGAAATGGACTCGACTAGCCTGTCGATATGCGGAAGTGGAAAGCTATCCTTGGGGAATGCCTTGTTCAGGTCGGTGAAATCAACGCAAACTCGTGATTTTCCATTCTTTTTTTTGACTATCACCGTGTTTGCGAGCCATTCAGAATACTTCACTTCGCGTATCTGTCCCGCCTTCAGTAGACGTTCCACCT
>NC_025694.1:24694959-24695408 GCF_000633955.1 Camelina sativa | reverse complement strand
TTTTTTTTTTTTTTTTTTTTTTTTTTTTTTTTAAATATATGCGAAGTAGGACTTCGGTTTTGATTTTTTTTTTTTATATATATTTTTTTTTTGAACCATTACTAATAAAAAAGTTTAAGAAAACTTTAGATTTTATTAATATGGATAGCTGGACCCGAAGTGGGCTGCCTACGTACCCTTATCGGGATCAAACTAAACGTAGTTCGATACAAAAGATTAACTGTAAACTGAGTTTAAGGTGTAAGGAATTCCAGGACCTCGGGACTGGTTTTCCCTCTGAATCCTCGAGCTGATACACCCCATTTCGCACCTCGCGAGTAATTCTGTACGGTCCTTCCCAGTTAATTTCCAGCTTCCCTGCATTGAGCTCCTCGGTGTTCTCGTGAACTTTTCGGAGGACTAGGTCGCCAACTGCCAAGGGCCTGCCTCGGATTTTGGAGTTATAGTAC
>NC_025694.1:24685641-24693582 GCF_000633955.1 Camelina sativa | reverse complement strand
TAGGCCGCTGCCTCCACCCATTTGGAGAAATAATCGGTAAGAGCGAGCACGTACTGAACTCCTCCTGGTCCCCGATGCAATGGACCAATGATGTCCATAGACCACCTCATGAATGGGTAAGGTGCGGACACCGAAGACAGGAGCTCGGTAGGCTGGTGGATTGACGGGGCGTGCTTTTGGCACTTCTCACAAGCTCGAGAATAATTTTCGCAGTCCGTGACCATAGTGGGCCAGAAGTAGCCTTGCCTTTTGATTTTGAAAGCCAGAGTCCGACCTCCGGAGTGATTCCCATTGGGACCGTCATGAACAGCTCGCATTAGCATCGCAGACTCTTTACCGGCAACACATGTTAGATAAGGACCAGCTACACTTCGGCGTAAGAGTATTCCGTTGTAGATGCAATACCGTGCACTGACAATCTTGAGTTTCCTGGCCGCCCATTTGTCAGCTGGGAGTTCCTCTTTTTGCAAGTAAGCCCAGATCGGGCTCCACCAATCACCTGCCGCCCAGCTGTTAGAACTCGCACTGCCCGAAGTAGTATGTGGGATAACAGCTTGATTGTCAACTGATGAGCTCGACGATTCCGGAGTTTGACTCGCGTCTAGTTCAGCTAGAGGTGGGTGAACTTCCATCGGAGTAGGCATAGTGGGGGCTGGATCCTCTGATGGCAAAGAGTCCGCAGTCGCCTCGCGAGCTGCCTCCTTAGCAGCCAACTTTTTTTTATTTGCCCGGGTGACGACATTCGAGCTCTCTAGACGGATGCTTGGAAACTGGATGACTTCGACGGGGATAATCCTAGTCATCGCAGGATCCGAAGTGGATGCCAGAGATGCTAAAGCGTCCGCAGCGGAATTTTCACTTCGCGGGATCTTAGTGATTTCAAAATCCTCGAATTTAGCGACTAACTCTCGAGCTGTGGACAAATAAGCCTCCATACGACCATCCTTTGTTTCGTACTCCCCCAAAAACTGGTTGGTGACCAGCTGCGAATCGCAAAAAGTTCGGAGTCGTCGGACTCCAATCCCTACTGCGAGGCGTAAACCAGCAAGGAAGGATTCATACTCGGCTTCATTGTTTGACGCGCTGAAAGCCAAGCGAAATGACTGCTCGATTACTTCGCCAGTAGGAGAAGTGAGGCGGACCCCAATTCCTGCTCCCGATCTGGAAGAAGCGCCGTCAACATACAACGTCCATGGGACTTCAACGTTGTCGCTAATTGAAGTGGCTAGTGGGAGTTCGATCAAAAAATCGGCCAGCACTTGCGCCTTAGCACAGGTTCGAGTCCGGAACTCGATGTCGTATTCACTCAACTCGACAGACCATTTAGCTAGTCTCCCGGACTGGCTCGGACTATGTAACACCGTCCAATGTGGTTGCGTTGTCAGGATTATGATTGTATGGGACTGGAAGTAAGGTCGCAGCTTTCTTGCCGAAGTGACAACTGCTAGGGCCAATTTCTCCATCATAGGGTACCTGGACTCCGCCCCAGTAAATGACTTACTGACATAGTAAATTGGTCGCTGCTCCCCCCTTTCCTCCCGAACCAAGACTCCGCTGACTGCACTGTCCGAGACAGCTACGTAAAGAAAGAGTGGCTCATCGAACTCGGGCTTAGCCAAGACCGGCGGTTCAGACATATAGGCTTTGAGCTGAGCGAACGCCTCTTTGCACTTCGCATCCCATAAGAAGTTTTTCCCCCTTTTCGCAACAGCTGGTAGAACGGGAGGCATTTGTCCGTAGATCGAGAGATGAAGCGGTTGAGGGCTGCGATCCGTCCGTTAAGGCATTGCACTTCGCGTAAAGTCCTAGGAGAACTTATAGACAAGAAAGCATTAATCTGCCTCGGATTCGCTTCGATTCCTGTTTCTGTGACGATATACCCCAAAAACTACCCTGATGGGACTGCAAAAGTGCATTTCGTGGGGTTAAGCTTCATCTCGAACTGATTCAGGATGTCGAAGCAAACTTTCAGATCCGCGAGATGCGAGCTAGCTTCCATTGATTTTACCAGCATGTCATCGATATAGACTTCCATGGTCTTTCCGAGCTGGTGTTCGAACATACGGTTTACCAGCCTCTGGTAAGTTGCTCCCGCATTCTTTAACCCAAAAGGCATCACCTTGTAACAATAAATCCCGCGGTCCGTAATGAATGCAGTCTTCTCCTGGTCATCCGGGTTCATAAGGATTTGGTTGTAGCCGGAGAAGGCATCCATGAAAGACATCAGCTCGTGACCCGAAATGGACTCGACTAGCCTGTCGATATGCGGAAGTGGAAAGCTATCCTTGGGGCATGCCTTGTTCAGGTCGGTGAAATCAACGCAAACTCGTGATTTTCCATTCTTCTTTTTGACTACCACCGTGTTTGCGAGCCATTCAGGATACTTCACTTCGCGTATCTGTCCCGCCTTCAGTAGGCGTTCCACCTCTTTGTTGACGATTTCAGCTCGCTCAGGACCCAGCTTCCTTTGCTTCTGCTTTACAGGTCGGAACGTCGGTCTACATTCAGCTCGTGGGAGATAACTTCTGGACTGATACCGGGCATTTCGTCTACGGACCACGCGAAGGTGGCCATATTTTCTTTTAGGAAGGTTATCAGACTGGCGCGGAGCTCGCTATCCAATCCCTCTCCGATCTTGATTTCCTGATCCGGAAACTTATCATTGATAAAAATGGACTCAGTGAGGTCACCTTTTAGCTGCGTTCGAACTGGATTCTTCGGGACCTCGAGCTGTGGTTGCTATTGAACCATGAGCTTGTGACTTGCGAGACAGCAGCTCCTTGCCGTCCTTTGGCTTCCCAGAATTTCCCGGACTCCTTGCGGGGTTGGAAATTTGACGCACTGATGGTACGTCGAGGCCACTGCCTTCATCTGGTAGAGCCAGGGAGTTCCCAAAATAACGTTATAGGCCGCAGGTCGGTCGAAAACCGTGAACTCCACCATTTTAACCACTCCTTGAGTGGACACCGGTAGTGTGATCGTGCCCAAAGACATTGACGTCTCGCTAGTGAACGAGACCAAAGGTGAGGGCGGTCCTACGATGTGTTCTTTCCCGATCCCCATTCTAGCGAGCGTCTCGAGGAAAATCAAGTCTACCAAACTCCCAGTGTCAATTAGGATTCGGCAGACCTCGTGGTTCGCCACGTCAAGTGAAAGACGAGTGCGTCAACGTGTAGAGTGTCCAGCTCCTCAGTTTCCTTCTCGGAGAAAGAAACCTCAGGTAGATCGCTTGCCGCAACCCTAGCGCGCTTTGGCTAGGGGCTAGCGAGCTTCCGCTGATGGTCTTTGATCGCGGTGATGGAGTTACGAAAGAGGCGCGATCCCCCCATTATCACGTCGATTCTTTTCTTGGGGGTTTCATTGCCATCAGACTGCTTCGGTTTCTTTGAAGGTGGGGCATCTTCGTCCACCCCGGGAGTCACTTTCTACTCCAACTCCTCGATTGTTACATTTGGCATTTCTCCCGCCACATACTTTTCTGCGAGGAGGTGCATCAGCTTCTTGCAGTCACGAGTGGAATGACTATTGGTTTTGTGGAGCTCGCAATACGTGTCCTCATCTCGGACCCACTTGTTACTTGGGAGTACACCGCTCTTGGAGCGCGGTGAAAATAGAGGTTTGGACGGTGAATTCTTTGGAGAATTCTTTTTAGGAGATTGAGTGACTGCGAACGTGCTAGGCCCGGACTTTGGAGTCGTAGGTGGAGTTTTCTTGGCAGGCGCTTCAAACCGTGGTTTTCCTGTAGTCGAAGCGTTTTGTTTTTGCGCAGCGGCAATTTTGTCTTCCTCTGCGACTATCCAGTTCGATGCCCGGTGTAACGCGTCCTGAATGGTTGGGAACCGATTCACGGATAACTCTTCGCGGAAGCGAGATTTGTGCCAGAGGCCGTTTTTAAGCGCAGCCAGGGCTGTGGAGTCCGAGAGTCCTGGAATCTTGACCTGGATTTCCTTGAACTTTGTTATGTAAGACCGGAGAGACTCTCCACCCTTTTGGCTCAAGTTCCAAAGCTGAGCATCTCTCACCGCGGTTTCGATTAAGCTAGAATACTGCTTGACGAACGAGGTTGACAGTTCAGTGAAATTTGTTATGGAGCCGGCTGCTAAAGACGCGAACCAAAGTAGTACTGGTCCACAAAACGTTTCTGCGAACAGCTTGCAGTACCCAGCGTCAGCTTCGTGAGGCTCGAGGTCCACCCGACTAGCTGTCAACATGAAAGTCTTGAGATGATTGGTCGGATCCCCTTTTCCTTCGTAGCTCGAGAACTTAATTTTGCCAGTATCTTTGATGTGGACTCGGGCTATTTGATCGGAAAAAGGAGTTCGCCTCGACTCCTCGATCACTCGAAAGATATCCGGAGCTGAAGTGGTTGCACTGTGCATCGCAGACCGCATGTCCCGGATTTCGCTCTGCATGCGGAAGATCTCGGGATTGGTAACATACTCCGGAGTCGAAGTGTTTTCATCCACAGGGAGAGGAAGACGGACTGGGACCTCGAAAGATCTGGCGACACCGGGCTGAACCGGAGTGTGGCCATCGCCAACCAGCGATGGCACTGTTTGCGTGTTGACTTGAGGTGGGAATGAATCTCCCGGAGTGACATTTGTTGCTGCCACCTACGAGGTGGAAGGTGGAGTAACACCGGAAAAATCCAAAGCACGTCGACGTGGGTTTTGGTCGGAGGACAAGAGATCAACCCGATCGGCGTACGCGCGGTGGGAGGCTGAGAGGTCAGCTACGGACGTCGTGACTTCCTCCAAACGGGTGGAGACCTCACCCTCCAGGCTGTCAAAACGTTCGGTAAGAGCGGCGGAGGCGGCTTGCTGACGATTGGACTTCTCAGACAAGTCCTGCAAGAGCTTCTGAATCACCTCCAGGGATGCCTGACTGGGAGAGTTGGTTGCCATAGCGGTGGTTGTGTGTAGTGGATTTGTATATGAAGTCGGAACTAATGAGAGTCAGGCGATAACTCCCCTCCTTCTAGCGCCAAATGTGTGAACTGGAATCGATTTTCTCCTTCCGAAGTGGTTCGAATGTGGAGGAGCTTATCACCGTTTAGAAGTTCCGAACTGGATTCGAGAGAGTTTTTGAGAGTGTATTGTATTGCCTCTTTTGGAAAATGTTTTTCACCCCCTTACAAAAGACTCCCCCCTTACATATTTATACCGACCAATTTATTACCTAATTAATGCATAATTAATAGGGCATGATTTGCGTGTCCTAATTAATCGTCTTGAATGCGGGAATCTTTGACCAAGCCCGAGCTGCGAGCTGACCAACGCGAAGCATCCTCGTGCTCTCTTCCTTTCTCCGGGCCTGATGGGCCGATCAGTAATACGCTATTGGCCCATTAGACGTGCCCGGCCTAGGCCCTTTGCCTATTGCTCGAGATGACAGATCGTGGGTACAACAATGCTCTAGTTTGCTTTTCTATTCATACCAACTCTGACGAAGTCTGAGTAGAAAGGGATCATATATACATTTTCTGGCTGGTTCATAGTAAGGTAAGACATATTCACTCTTGATCAAATATTGATAGTTGTTGCGACTCATGTTGTAGAGACCGAGGTTATGACTACTCGCAATCGATACAACATCGTTACTTGGGAAACCATACGGGTGTCAAACGGTTCTCTTACAACGTTGGAATTTTCGCATCCTTCACATTCACCCAAGACTTTCCAAAACTATTCTCCAAAACCCACGAATTAGATCCTTCTTCTCCGGTTTCTGAGTGGATTACACCTAGTTTTTCTTCATCATCGCCAACGAGTAGAGGATTTATATATAATGATTCGATCAGATAGAAATTAAAAGGTTTTTTTTGTATCTGATGAATTGGTTGATGATTTTCCCGTATGTATAGTGAAAGAGATACCATAACTTGTGAAGGACAAGGAGACTTGGTCACAAGGTGTCCTTTCTCCAGTTTGCGATTTATAATTTATGAAGAAAAGAAATAAGCATACAAATTTAAAATTCTCGGGAGTGATATTATTGGCCTAGCATGTAGTGTAGTGTACTCATTAATAAGTTAGTAGTCTAAATTTTTTAAAGAGTAAATTTGCTGGACTCAGATACAAAAACATGCACAAACAACTTGTGCTTCTGAGGAGAGTATCGAACATACTAAAAATGTGAGTGTGTTTACGTTCCTTCTCTTCTCTTCTATTATATTTATGTAAACTTCTGATATATAGAAGAAAGATAATTAAGTTGAACAAGGGAAAGAAACAAAGAATACTAAAAGGAAGCCGGGATGTGAAAATCGAAATGAGCTGTCGTTAGAGATACTCGGAAAATAGACTCTTTCAAATTATTCAATTTTGTAGTGTAGAGTCAGGTTTTTAAAAGTCCTTCGGCTGACTATCTTTTTCAATTTTTCATATTTATTTACAAGAAAAATTGTAGATTTTGCTTGAATAAAAAATATATGTCTCGTGCATGGCATGGGTCTAATACTAGCGTAGTATAAAATCATCAGTCTTATAATTATGTAAAAAAGGGCGGGAAAGGCACTTACTTCGTGTAAGGTGAGGCGTTAATCATGTGGTAAACTTTAATTACGGCATTACACATGCCCGGATTTTTTTTAACGACTTCTTTATTATTAATTAGGAAAAGTGAACAGAAAATAAGGAACAAGAGGAATACACATAATAACATAAATTGTTTGGAATCAAAGTTTTGGTCAACAAATCAGCTGCCCAATTGTTGTTTCTGGATGTCCACTTGAAAGTTACATCATCAAAGCGAGTTTTCCAGTAGTTGATGTTACGAATCCAATTAAAGCTTCTAAAATTGAGACTGCTTCCGTTCAGGATATCGGTAATCTGCTTGCAGTCACCTTCAAATATATATATATATTTTTTGTGCTCTTTGCTCCAACAGTGTTGCATTGCGATGAGGAGAACAGGTAGCGCAATATTAATGGGTTAAAAGGTGAAATGAGATTAACGGGGTAAATTTTTTTTGGTCTTTCTCTTTCATTTTCGAGTTCTCTCTTCTATCTCTCTCTCGACAAAATCGCCAAGTTCCTTCTTTCTTCTCTTCCAATTGATTCCCACATCTGATTCTCCATGGATTCGCCGTCGATTTGGTTTCGGTGAACCAGACGACATTTTTTTTTTAATGTTTTATGTTTTAATTTTAAATGTTGTATGTTATTTTATGTTTTTATTATTAAAATATGTTTTCTATGATATATAAAAAATAATTTTGAATATTTTAAGTTATTAATTATTATTTTACTATATTTATTACTAAGAAACACCTTAATTTGGTTCTACCAATAATCAACAAAATTTTCCTTTTCTCTTAACAAAGTTTCTTCTTCCTTTTTATTATTAAAAATTGCTTTAAGAAACAATACAATAATGAGGATAGTCTTACAAAAAAATGTAATATGATAATACAGTCAACTAATATTATATACAGTCAACTAAAATTTTCCTTTTCTCTGATTGGGAATGAATATAATAAAAAATGTAAACAAAAAAATCAACTAATATTATATTATCGGTAGCAAAAGCGTCACACACGATAATACAGTCAAATGATGTTTTGACCGGGTTGACAAGAATTGAGTGGAGCGTGTAGTGCAGAGCCGGGTACGAGTTTACGCAGTGTCGTGCCAACGACTCGAGAGGCCTAGGGCTAAATTATTAAAAATTATTTTTTAAAATTTAATCAACACTATATTATCTAAAATTTGGATTAAAATAAATTTGCATAGAGTTTTTGGATCAAATATTAAGAAGTATAAAAGATGACAACAAAAAGATAAATGCTAATGATGATAAAAGATCAAATTTTTACTTAAAAACACTCGAATATTAAAATTAACTGAATAAATTTTAACAAAATGTGGCCTAAAAAAATATATGATTGGGATGTGGCCTAGGGCTATTGCCTCTTTTTATATCAAGTAAGCACGGCACTGGT
>NC_025694.1:24654777-24684158 GCF_000633955.1 Camelina sativa | reverse complement strand
TCGGAGCTGACCAGTGGTATGAATAGTGCAGAGGAAGAGAATAAATCTCTACTATTGAAAGTTTCGGAGACTTCAGATGGGATCCAACAAGCTCAGACCACCGTACAAGAACTAAAAGAGCAGCTCGCTGAGAAAGAAGGCGAACTTTTACTTCTGACTGAGAAGGACAGCCAATCACAGTTGCAAAGAAAAGAACTAGGAGAAACAGTAGCGACACTGCAGAGGGACCTAGAGTCAGTTCGTTCTCGTATAATAGATCTTGAGAGAGATTCAGAAGCGGAAAAATTAGTTGCAGCTATCACGAAAGAAGAACTTGAGAGAGAGAAGCAAGAGAAATCAGAATTGTCGAATCAGATCACCAGTGTCGAGAAAGCATTGGTAGAGAAAGAAGCTGCTTACAATTGGCTGAAAGTGGAAAACATGCAGATCTACGAACTAGAAGCTCAAGTGGAATCCTTACAACAGCGGGTCACAGATTTAAGTGTGAGTAAGGATGCAGAGGAAGAAAACAAAGCCATCTCCTCGAAAAATTTGGAAACTACGGACAAGCTTGAACAGACGCAGAACACCATACAAGACCTCAGGGATGAATTGGGAGAGTTGAAAGACCGACACAAAGAGAAAGAGAGTGAGCTTTCTAGTTTGGCAGAGGCACACGAGAAATTTAAGAGAGATTCACAAGTGGAAAAATTAGTTGCAGCTATCACGAAAGAAGAACTCGAAGGTGACTTGGGAAAGTTGAAAGACCAACACAAAAAGAAAGAGAGTGAACTTTCTAGTTTGGTGGAGGTACACGAGGCCCATAAGAGACATTCCTCAACTCAGGTTAAAGGATTAGAAGCACGGTTGGCATCAGCAGAGAAACAGGTTATAGAATTGAACAAAAGCTTGAACAGTGCAGAGGAAGAGAAAAAACTGCTATTAATCAACATTAGTCATCTAAAAAAAAAGTAAGTGAATCACTTATGTTTTTTATATAAAGATCATATTTTAATTTGGGAGATTCTCAAAAGTAGCATCAAAATAAGTTTTTTTTCCAAACTTAGCACAACATCTTTAAAATTCCAAAAATATCACTAATTAATCTTTCAAAATTAAGTCCTAAATTAAAAATACTTAACTCTATCCCTCAAAACTATATCTTAAATGAGAAAATGAGAACCCAAACTTAAAAAAAAAAATTCTAAAAATTAATTTTAAATATTTTAATATTTTAAATAATGCTATTTTTGGAAATTTGTGGGATGTGTGCTACAATTGTCCATTAAAATTGTTTTAGTACTATTTTAAGATATTTCTCTTTTAATTTACTAGCAATTTAAAAGACCAATTTAATTTACTTACCCAAAAAAAACATTTCAATATCACAGTAACTATACATTTCTATCATTGGGTCAATGATACTAAAAATTGGAGAAAATGTCTATCAAAGTCACTGAAGAAAGAATACAAATTGACTTCCCAGAAACAAAGGGCAAAAAACATAAAGCAAAACTTTTTGAACATTCATAAAGCTGAAAACGACAGTATTGTTCTTGGTTATTTACAAACTTTGTTTTTGCATAATAATTGCATCAAACATGAAATTACCGTATTAATTAAAGCTTTCCTTTTGAGCATGCTCATCTATTATACATATGACATATATCATCAACCTTTTTAGATTAACGAAAAGTTTGTCCAAGAATCACTAGCTTCATATCACTAATCTTCTGTCACCATACGAATATATGATTTAACTTCTCACTAATTGAGAGGCTAGAGGTTTATCTATCTTTATAACACTTCAGTTTTTGTTTGGATGATACTTTGTTATAGTATTTATATGGAGAGGAAGAGTACAACTTATATCCCATTAAAGAAATTTGTTTTTATATGGGTCATATCAAAATATCTCTTAAATTTTAATTCATATGAAATTAAATAAGATTTATTAATATATATAGTATATATACATATGTATATTATTAAAGATCTGTATTGAAATATTATTTTATAAATTATAGGTAAAAAATCTAATTGGTTATCAATATCTAATTTTGGTAAAACCTTAAAGATGAGATTTTTATTTTGTTAAAGAAATTAAGAATAACAAATGTTGAAAGAAGAAAAGAAAAAGAAAAAACATCATCAATGCTCAAAGCTCAATATACAAAAAACAGTTGAAAGCAGTCAAGCACACACACATGTGAATCCACAAAATCCCAACCCAAACAGTTAACACATGCAAAAATTGATATATCGAGTAACAGAGATTTGTGGATCTGTGGATTTTGAGATGGCTGATCAAGGAAGAGGTTGTTTCTCGACACTCAATCATAGTCTTTTACAGTTTCCTGAAATCCACAAATCTCTTGGATCCTGAAATCCACAGTTTCCTCAAATCTCTCTCTCCCTCCCACAAAAATCTCAAGAACATTCATGGGTCTTCTTCTTCAACAAAGCTTCAACTTTAGCTACTTCCACTCAGAAAAATCAAATTTTTAAATGGAGGTTCAGCGACCAGTCATCAACCTAATGGTTCTTCATTCTCAACACGACAAAAGCGACACCCTTTCCCGACGAGAATCTCTCGCCGGCAAATCCAAATGGAGAATCTCATTATCTCGTTCCTCATCATCTTTCTTCATCAAACAGCAACTCTCCGACCAAACCAGAGATCCCATCTGAGTTTCTCTGTCCGATCTCAGGCTCTTTAATGGCTGACCCAATCATAGTCTCTTCCGGTCACTCCTGCGAGAGAGCTTGCGTCATCGCTTCTAAAAACCTAGGCTTTACTCCAAACCCACCTCCAGATTTCTCCACCGTGATACCAAACCTCGCCTTGAAATCCGCAATTCTCAGCTGGTGTGAGCGCCGGTGTTTCCCACCGCCGAAGCCGCTTGATTCCGCCACCGCGGAGAAGCTTATACTCACTTAAATGGAGAAAAAGCCACAAAGAAGAAAAGTCTCTGTTTCGGAGAAAGAGCTTATCCAAGCGATTAGAGACAAACCATCAGTGAGACTTAACCACGCCGCGACTGAGCTTGATCGGAGACCTAATTACTTCAATTCAAGCTCCGACGAGTCAGTAGCTTCATCGAGCCGTACACTACAATTAACAACTAAACCTAGTTGCTTCTCTTCACCTTCGTCTGGAGAAATCGATTCGTTAGAACCAAACCTAACACCAGAAGAAGAAGCTTTACTCATAAAGCTAAAGAGTAATCGAATCTCAGAGATTGAAGAAGCTTTGGTTTCGATTCGACGCGTTACGAGAATCGACGAAGGTTCAAGAATCAGTTTATGTACGACGAGACTCATCTCTGCACTTAAGTCACTGATCGTCTCGAGGTACGCGACGGTTCAGGTGAACGTCACGGCGGTTCTTGTGAACTTGTCTCTGGAGAAATCTAACAAAGTTAAGATCGTACGGTCAGGAATCGTTCCGCCGTTGATCGACGTTTTGAAATGCGGCTCCGTCGAAGCGCAGGAGCATTCCGCCGGGGTTATCTTCAGTTTAGCTTTGGAAGACGAGAACAAGACGGCGATTGGTGTTCTCGGAGCTTTGGAGCCGCTGCTTCATCTGATCCGAGTTGGTACTGAGTTGACTCGGCATGACTCGGCGTTGGCTCTGTATCATCTCTCTCTAGTGCAGAGCAACAGAGGGAAGCTTGTTAAGCTCGGAGCTGTTCAGATGCTTTTGAACATGGTGAATTTAGGACAGATGATTGGTCGTGTTTTGTTGATTCTTTGTAACATGGCTTCGTGTCCGGTGAGTAGACCAGCTTTGCTTGACTCGGTCACTCGGGAGGTGTTGAATGTATGGTTAAGGTTTTGAGAGGAGCTAGAGAGGTTCACAAGTCGACTAGGGAGAGCTGTGTTGCGGTTTTGTATGGGCTGAGTCACGACGGTGGTTTGAGGTTTAAGGGGTTGGCTATGGCGGCGAATGCGGTGGAGGAGTTGGTGAAAGTGGAGAGGAGTGGGAGAGAGAGAGCTAAGCAGAAGGCGAGAAGAGTTTTGGAAGTGTTGAGAGCTAAAATGGAAGATGATGATTCGCCGGAGAATGAGGAGGTTGATTGGGAAGAGTTGCTTAATTCCGATGATGTTAGTCGGAGCCGGTATCGACTTGGTGGTGAGAAATCGTGTGTTAACTCGGCCGAGTTTTGACGTGTTTTTTTTTTTTTTAACTCGTTATTTATTTGCTTTTCTAAAAACAAGAATTAATTGTGGATTTTTTTTTAAGAAAAATTCTAAATAATAGGGTTTGGGGTTGTAATTAGTTGGAGTCTCGGAGATGAGATTTTTCTTTTGTGAAATTTTTTTTTATGACTGGCTGGGTTCTTTGTATATTATGGCAATTTGGGTGGCTTTTCTTTTTGTTAATCTCATATGTGTTCTAAAAATCTCCGCCTAGCACCGATTATGTCTCGCAAAATCGCTAAGTCCATCCTTTCCGTTTTGATTAATGACTAGTCTCTGTCTAACATCGATTATCCAATTATACTGTCTAATTTAATTATAACTCGTCTAATCTGATTATTTTCCGCCAAATTTTGTATATAATAAATATTTTTAGAGCCAAATATAAATCAAATATGTATTTTTTTTATTTAGACATTTAAATTAAGAGTTTATGATGTTTTACAATATCTAATGTACAAACTTTTTATGAAAATCGTAAATTTTTTTTTAAAGTTACATTTTTATGTGTTTTCCGTAATTTTAAAGACAATCGTATAGTTTTATATTTTATTTGATATTTTTATTTTAACATAAACAAAATTTTACATATATTTAATACTATATATTTTTATTTTATTATTAATTTAATAAAATAACCCTAAAACTAGTCCCCGATTAATTTTCGTTTAATATCTGATTTTTTCGTTAGGCGCTAGGCCCACCCCAACCGCCCGACTAGTGCCTAGCGATTTCTAAAACAGAGATCCCATCCTTTCTTTTCTTATTATCTTTTGCTTTTGATTTTTTTTTTTTTTAGTAAAAGGAACAATGAAAAAAAGTTGTAAAGAGACTAAGGGATGACTTTTTAATTCCTAATTAAGAGATGGGAACTGATTCTCCTACTGAAAAAAAAAATAGTATCAATCTTCAGTTTGCTGTAGTTTAAATCTGGAGGGGAATCATCAAGATTATATATTTGGAATAAATTTGATTTTAACATTGCATTCATTTTCATCTAGATTTCAATGAATATTACTAAATTATGAATTTCTTCTATAATATTTTTTGTTTCAATGCCAAGTTAATTTAATTGGTACTCATTCCAATTGCTTACCAAAAACAATTATATAAGTCTCAATTGGTACCCCAATTGCTATTTATTTATTTCTATGATAAAAAAAAATTATAAACACACAATTGTTCAAGTTTTTCAAAAAGATATTCAACAAAAAAACCATAACAGACACACATTAACATTTAATAAAATCATTAAAAACTTACTGCTATGAGAAACAAAAACTTCATTTTAAAAGATTGGCATGTCGTTCAATGAAAAAAAAAATGAAATATACTATTAATTAAATGGGAAAAAATGATTGAATGATGTTGTTTTGCTTCTTTTTATTTTATTTTTATTTTTGGGAAATCACAAATAGGAAAAGGAAACTTTGTACCCCCAAAGTCTTGTCGTCCTCGACAAATTACTATTTATTTACGGATTAGGGTAATTATTCTATTCTCTATATATAGATAAAGGATAGAGCAATCCAACTTTCAGATACAAAAAGCTTATTTTTCTCTGATCAATCGAAAAACAATTCTCTCAAAGGTTTTTCTCTGGCCACGCGCGATGTTGAACCAAGACGCGATTCAAGAGATCCTCTCTCATTGTTCAGCGACGGAGATTCCAAGATTCCGTTTACTAAACAAAGAGTGCAACAAACGAAGTTGAGATTTATCGATCATCATCTCCATAGAGCGGACAAATCGTTTAGTATCACCCCCGTTTCGTCCCCGGCGTTGAAGCAGAACAAGAAGAAAAAGAAGATAAAACCCAAATCTCACTTCAGTTTCTTCCTCTGAACAACGCAAAGATCCAAGCTTGTGATACACATCATGGGATTTTGCTCTGTATCGGTGATAGGTTTAAAGGAGCGATAACGATACCAGAGTACATCGTTTGTAAACCTGCTACAAAGCAGTTCCGGATCATACCAAACCCTAAAACTCGATATCTGACGATCGCAACCGGTTTAATGGTGATTTCTTTGACCCCGTTTGGGTATAAGATCATTAGGTTTTATGAACCAAGGACATGGATGACCAAGGAAGGTTTCTATAATCACAACTCTGATTTTGATTCCCTCCAGAGTATGACTGTTTGGTGTAGAGGTTGTTGCTTCTCCCATCACGTTTGCTTGGTGAGCTCTTGGTCCTCCATGACCAGTCATTGAACGGTTCGTTCGAAGATGAGGATGAAGAATCCAACATCGACTCTTGAAGTGACCAGGCTTCTTACAATGCTCACAAAAGGGTGGATTCTTGTCTTCATGCTTGTAGTATCCTTTGTTTGCAGAAGCAATCTCCACTTTGTTGGTTGTCATTAGTTCTCCTTTGGCTCCAAATAGACTGATAGAACCATGTTCTTTTTGAATCTGATTGCATAAATCGTCGAGGAATGGGAGCTTATCTGACCTCAAGATATGCTTAATGAGATCATTGTAGGAGGAGTTCAATGTTAAGAGTAGTCCGAACACTTTGTCTTGTTCACGCCTCTCGTTTAGGATTGTAGGGTCGATGGTCTCAGTTGAAGCATTTCCAGTTCAGCCCAAAGGGATCTGAATTTTCCAAAGTGTTTGGTGAACTCCATATCTTCTTGGTTGAGATTGTTGATGGCTCGCTTAATCTCAAAAATTCGGTTTACATTCGTGACATTCCCAAAAACATTTTGAAGTGTATCCCATAAATCCTTTGCGGTTTCACAGTAGGAGTATGCTTCAAGGACCGGTGCATCAAGTGAGTTTTGAATGATGGCAAGAACTCCTTGGTCTTCTTGGAACCACTTGTCTTCTCCACTGGCGTCAAGCTCTTTGCTGTCTTCAGCGGTTTTGCTCTTTGAAGCTTCATTTGTAGTAATATGGGACCAAAGCCCTTGGCCACATAGGGCTGTTTTTGTGGTTCTTGCCCACAATAAGTAGTTTTCTCCTTTGAGAGTAACTGGAACGATAAAGGTTTTGGTGCCTTCCATGGTGAGTTGTCCGTTGATTAAAGTTATTATCCAACAAGTAAAGATGAACAACTCTTGAGATCAGAGCAGAAATGGGAGAAGGGATTAGAGCGGAAGTGTTTGGTGGGTGTGAGATTTAGAATATGGAAAAACTAGGCTCTGATACTATGTAAAATTTAAGAGGACAAAAGAGTATGGAAAGATTTGTGAGATATTGTGAGATCGAACAAAGATTGAGGCAGAGTGTAAAACAGAGCAAAAATAGAGTAAAAGAGTATAACAAATATGAGAGTGTTCTAGTGTAATGGAGAAAGAGATGATCTCTTTTCTAACTTGATTTAGCTCCTGGCTACAATCTAAATATAGACATTTACAATACAGAATATTCTACATAAGATGCTATGCACAATTACATATAATGAGAGTGACATCTCCTTAAGCTAACATGTGATCTTGGTTTGACTTGCTTCCCACTTGCTTAATCTCACCAACGGCTCTATGGAAGGATCTCAAAGTATTGGTGACCGTTGGAGGTTGTTCCTCTTGGACTGGACTTGCTAAGCCTCCGAACCGTACGGACGACCCATCTTGGTGAGTGTACGGACGTACGGACATTGGTGTGAATTTTCATACATTCTACTGTATCAAAAGCCTTAGAGATGTCAAGTTTTATGGCACTGTAGGGAGAAATAGAGGACTTCTGATATTCTTTTACGAGCTCTGAGGCAAGGAGAACATTCTCCAAGAGTAGACGGTCCTTGATAAAAGCAGTTTGGTTCGGTTCAATGATAGTCAACAAGCGATGGGATGATAATATTTCATTGTTTCTAGGTCTGTGGTCTTTGGGATCAACGAGAGTATGCTAGTATTGACTCTGTGAGGCATGAAACCATATATGAAGAAAGACTGAACTGCCGTAGTAAAATCTGGTCCAACAATATCCCACGCTGAATGATAGAATTCTACAGGGTAACCATCAGGACCCGAGACTTTACTGGATGGCATCAAAAATAAGACCCCTTTAACTTCTTCGACAGTAACATCACAGACAAGAGAAGATTCAATACGCTCAGTGCAACGGTAGTCTAATAAGTCTGCTAAGAAATCAGTTGAAGCTTCCTCGATATTGTCTGGTCACGCATGGAGAAATTGCTGGAAATGAGCAGCTGCTTCACGCTTAATCTCTGAGGCCTCTGTTATAGTTTCCCATGCTTGAGTCTTAAGCTGTCGGATAACATTTTTTGAAGCATGAGCCTGGGCAATGCGATGGAAAAATGCTGTGTTTTGGTCTCCATACTTCATCCATGTCAGTCGAGATTTTTGCCGATAAAACTGTTCTTCAACCCCAGCTAAATGATTCCACTAGTCAATAGCCTCAGATACCGCCGCAAAAGATTCAGCACTAGGCGACGTCAAAGCCTCGTTTTGGCAGTCACATAATGCATCGAAAGCCTCTCTAGTCCTCTTTGGAATATCACCATATTTCTCCTGGTTCAAAGATCGCAAACTGAATTTTAGCTTTTTAAGTTTCTTGTGATAAAGGAAGAGAGCTGATCTGGAGTGGTAGAGAGGCTCAAAGGCGTCCCAAACTTGCTGAACTGTCGAATGGAACTTTGGCGAATCCCCAAGATAAGTGAAGAACTTGAAAAGTCGACGAGCAGTATGCACTTGGTGAGAGAGGCTGACACTGCACCGACAGTGGTCAGAAACACCACAAGTCTCAAAGCTTGCGAAGGAGTTTGGAAAAAATTGTCCCCACGCCCCATTTACTACTGCACTATCCAGTTTTTTACCTATGGGATTGTCCCCTTGATTGTCCCACCAGGTGAAATACGGTCCCACATATGCCAGGTCATCAAGTTCACAATCAGAAATAAGAGACTGAAATCCATGCATTGCAGAATCAACAGTACCACGAGAATGCTCCGATGAGGCTAATGTCTCGTTAAAATCCCCCAAAATGATCCACGGTAGCTGGCCTTGAACAAAAATATCGTTGTTTTGTTGGATCTCCTCTCATAGCATACATGCATGAAACCATAAATTGTTCACCTGTTCCTGAAGTAACCCAACAGGTGATAATTTGTGGGCTTTTATATCATATATGCACTGTTACTTCTTCTCTCCAACATACCCAAATCCTCCCTAGCCTGTGATAATCATAATTTGTTTCAGCCTTCCACCCTGGGAAAGCAGACCCAAATATATTCTAAAAATTGTCTTCATTGACTCGAGTTTGAAGAAGAAACCAAAAAACGGCTTCTTCTCTCGAACCACATTATGTTTTTGCATTTTGTTGAAACCCCTTGTATTCCACGCAAAAAGGGATGACATGATCATTAGTGCTTCCCGAGGGAAGCTTTCTTTGCTTGATTTGCGGAGACACTTGTTTGTTGATCTTTACGGTTAACTATAGTCTTTGGTCTAGAGCGTGATCTCCCACGCTGCGACTTAGCCTTTAGAACAGAGAAGTCGGAATGCCCCTGAGCATCATTTACTGATTGGTCCTCAGACTTGGACTTAACCGTCTCTTGATCCTCAGGTTCATACTCTCCATCCTCAAGAGTCTCTGTGAGATCTTGAAACCGACAGGTGGAGCTAGTTGTGTCTTCCTTTGCCAAAGTTTTCGAAGCAACTGCAGTAACAGAGACGGGGTTTGTCGGGGATCGACCTGATTTCTTTACTAGTGACCAGCTGCCTGCATCATCCTCAGTACCTACAATTAGGTTATGCAGGGAAGACAACTGAACAATCCCCGTTTCAGGTGATTTTCCTGCAGTTAGATCACCCACCACAGCTCCTTTTCTCACCTTAACGCATTCTTTCTCGACATGTCCCCATTCCTGACACACAGAACCCCGAGACGGGAGCCATGGGTAAGAGACAGAGATAGTTAGCCCCAAACCCGTTAGATTGATTTTATCCGGTAGCGGCTTCTCCAAGTTGACAACAACCAGCAGACGAGCCATGTCCAGGCGGACACATCGCACCGTGTTTGGATGGAGCCTCTGCATTTAACCTATCTGATCACCAAGAAACTGCAGACCTTCATTAGAAAACAGAGAGTCTGGGAAATTATTAAGATTCACCCATATCGGGATTGCTGAGAGGTCTGGATTGGAACTTGCGGTAGAATTGAAGGACTCCACTCACGAACCAAGAGTGGGATATCTGCAATATGCTAGAAATGCCTTTGAAGAACCCTCTGACACATTTTAACATCATCGATTTTGAAAAGGACGGACTTAAGAATTGGGCATCAATCATAGAGACCTTCGCTGGAGAGGACCATCTATGATTAACGGTCGCATGAACCTTTCCGATGTGGGGGGCATCACCAATGAAATAACCACCAACGAACTTAGACCACAGAGGCTGAGAATCTGCAACTAAAGCTGGTGGCCCCTCAACTTCAATAGCACCTTCCTTTACTTCCGGAGCAGAGGACGCATGGTTAGAAATAGTCATCGTGTTCTCCACGGCGGTAACACCAGACAATGTTTTGGGAGAAGAAAAAGTTGGCGATCAAGAGGATGAAACAGTTTGCGAGTAGGTCTTCGGTGAAGGAAGATGGAGACATGGGCTATCCCATGGGAGGGAAGAACCCATGCTCGCCGGACTCAACTGCCACAGGGTTCTCTCGATAGGGTTTTTTCTCTCGTTTTATTTTGATGGTTTTTTTTTTAAACTCACAGTTATATATATTTAATATTTATGATGTTTTAGTCTACTTCTTATTTTCTTTTTTTGAGAAAATTTTTAGTTTTATTATTTAGCATATTTTTTAAATGATTTTCTGATATATAATTCTAAATTTGAAATTAAATTTAACTTGTTTTGAAATATTTTTCCCGTGATATGCGGGGAGGGAGGCTGAATCCTAGTTACTAGTAATTTCTAATTAAAAAAAAAGTTGAAAGTTACGAACTGTGGTTTGAAACAAAATGTCACTAATTAATTACGTTTTAGTTTTTGTTTTTCTGCGGTCGAATTATTTTAAACAATTTTATGTATTTTTTAGTATGAAAATATTGATTTTTTTTTTTTGTTTAATTTATCTTATTCTTTTGGTCACAACTTAAGGGTATGGAATTATATATGCTTTCAGAAATATGAGCTTTCATATATCAATGGTTTACATTAAAATATAGACTAAAAAAGAAAATTTAGAAGAGTTGAGTTAGTTATTTCATATCATGAGATTGAAGGGTCTCAAATTTTTCATCACGTTTTGTGAACACATTTCACATTTAAAGTTTTTATCTTTCTTCAACTTGGCTATTTTCCTCTCTTTAGAAAATCATTTCATTGGTTTGGAGCTAGTAAATTGAACATTTGTAATAAATTTAAATTCAAGCGAAAAAGGAACAAAAGTAAAAACAACTTATAAATATTGAACCTAACTCATTTCTTAAGGGGTTTAAACTATGTCTTATGGAAAATCGATAATTCTCTAATTTACATGTTTTAAGCATCCTTTTTTGTCTATATTTTGCATTGTTTATACTCTAACTTTAGCATTTTTAGGTCATTTACATTAGGAATTTGACTTTAGACCATTTAGGGTGTTGCATTCTTGCATTTGCACATTTTGGATGAAAACAAGTGCTTTAGAGCCTAAAATGGGGAGAAACAAGGTCAAACCCGTGCATGTGCCCGAAGGAGCTATTGAGCAGGAAGAACAGTCCGAACCCCAACCCGATCGAGGAAGATTCAAGAGAAGGAAGAACAACCTGAGGACCTACCCGAGGAGTTACCCGAACATATCCTCGTGCACCCCATCGAACAGACCGAGGAGTATATGCAGAAATGAACATGAGAGTGTTTTAACAAGATTTTAGAGATTCATTGTCTAAGGAATATTTGCTTGAGGCATGTAAGACATCTATATTGGTCAGGAAGCCTTAGGAGTCGATTACCCTATCCTTAGGAGCTTTCGTATTTTGATTGTTTACATTTTTATTCATCACTCGATCCCTTACCCGAACTGGTACTCGATCACCAGCTTCGTGTAACCCCTCGAGCTGTTCATATTCATCTTGCTTACTCGATCACCCCACCCGATCATATACTCGAATGCTTGCATTGAGTGCTTAGGTCATGTGGTTCTTGTTTATTTGCTTTCTTTTATTTATTTTAGGATTGTTAGATCAAAACCATTTCTTGTCTGGCTTGATTTGCACAGTACTGATCATATCTTATCTGCTAGCATAATAACCATTTGGATTGATAACCCTTTGTACTACAACTGCATAGGGAATTGATACCCTGGGTGAAAATCCTGTTATCAATTTGGCGTCGTTGCCATTTGGTTGAATTTTATTTGCTACATTTCAGATTTCAGCACTCTCTAGATCAAGTTCTATTATCAACTTTGGTTTGGTACAGACTTGTTTACTTTCGTGTCTGTTTGTTTTACATTTCAGGAACAACCCGAGCACCCACCCGACCCGTCACTTGATCACCTGGATCGGGTAGACCTTCATGTACTCACTCGGTAATTGATTGTACATGCAAACACGATCTAAGGGTAGCCAACACTTAAGTCCATTCATCAACCACATCTACAGACCAAGGCTTATCCGTCAACAACAAGTCCAGCACCCACAACCAACAACAATTGAGGAGACAATGAATAATCAGAATGGTCAACCAGCTCCTCAAGAGAGGACCCATATAGGGACAGGAGATGCACCTTCTACTCATACTCAAGTACATGGCATTGTGCCACCTGCTGTTCAGAACAACAACTTTGAGATCAAGAGTAGTCTCATCCAGATGATACAAAGCAACAAATTTCAAGGATTGTCAATGGAGGACCCATTGGACCATATGGATGAGTTTGATAGGCTCTGTAGCCTCACCAAGATAAATGGAGTTAGTGAAGATGGATTCAAACTCCGGCTTTTCCCATTTCATTGGGAGACAAGGCACACATCTGAGAGAAATCACTCCCCAAGGAATCCATCACCACTTGGGAAGCATGCAAGAAGGCATTTCTATCCAAATTCTTCTCCAAGGCTGCGAAATGACATCTCTAGCTTTGTTCAAAAAAATAATGAGACGTTCAGTGAAGCTTGGGAACGTTTCAAGGGATACACAAGCAGATGCCCTCATCATGGTTTCAGCAATGCATCATTGCTAAGTACACTATATCGAGGTGTAGTCCCTAAGATCCGGATGTTGCTGGACACCGCAATCAATGGTAACTTCCTCAACAAGGATGTAGACGAAGGTTGGGACCTAGTGGAGAACTTGGCTCAATCTGATTTCCATTACAATGAGGAGTATGATCGCACTGTGCGATCTACTGGAGACGATGATGCCAAATACAAGAGAGATATGAAAGCTCTCAATGACAAGTTGGATAGACTCCTCAACCAGCAGCAGCACGTCCATGCCATCTCAGAGGAAGATCCGTTTCTGCAACAAGATGGGGAGACTGCTCAGATAGAGGACATGAACTACATCAACAACCAAGGAGATTACAACAAGGGGTACAACAACTTTAAACCAAACCCGAATCTGTCATACCGTAACCCGAATGTTGCAAATGCCCAAGACCAAATCTACCCATCAGCAGTCCAAGGGAACCAGGTTCAGCAAAAGCCGCTTGTTTAATACAATCAAGGCTATGCTCCTAAGCAGCAGTACTCTAGCAATTACCACCAACCAATTGCACCACCTGGATTCCAACCACAACAAGGACCACAAAACCAATCACAAGACGCGGACCTTAGAGGATTACTTCAGCAAATGATACAGAGTCAAGCATCGACTGCCATGGACAATGCGAAATGCTTTGCGGAAATGAGCAATAAGATTGATTCTGGATATGATGACCTGAATGCCAAGTATGATTCTCTCAACACTAAGATTAGATACCTAGAAGGCCAACATAACACTCAACCTCCTCCAAAACTCAACCAGCTCCCAGATAAAGCTGTTCAGAACCCAAAGGATTATGCCACTGCCCAAGCCATCTTTCTTGATGATGATTATGAGGACTACCTCACTGAGGACATCGATATTCAAGATGGGGAGGATATGGATCATCATTGGCGGAATGAGTACCAGTACTACATATCCGAGCATGAACCCGAGCCTATACCCGAGGAGACTGATCGAGTTGATGATCGAGCACTGTTTCGAGAATCACAAAACGATGAACCACCCGAAGCTGAACCCGAGGAGACACCCGATGATGGTGATCGGATGATACATCAGATAGATATTCAGATGACAGATCAACCTCAACTGCCTGTAGCAGATGAAGGGGAATTAGAGAAAAGGTTCAATGCTACTCTTGACATCCACATAGAGGCACTTGCGGAGTGTATGGCCAAGCGAAAAGCTCCACCTCCTTTTCTCTTGCCACCACACGAACTTCAAGAGGAAATCACCAAGGAGGCAGCTCAGTTGGAGATTGAAGTTAAGGAAGCTGTCAAGGAGATTGGGAATGCAATATTGAGGAGTGGAGTGTGCTTAGATCTTGAACTGTGAATCGAGGAGAAATTGGAGGATCCCGGCTCTTTCACTTTGCCGTGTTCGATAGGACTTTGAATTTTTGACAAATGCTTGTGTGATTTGGGAGCTTCAGACAGCATCATGCCACTGTCAGTTGCCAACAAGATAGGTTTTAGCAGTTTTAAACCAAGTAGTTTGTATTTGGTTCTAGCTGATAGAACAATCAGACATCCCATTGGTATCCTGGAGAACTTGCCTCTCAGGATTGGAAGAGTGGAAGTCCCTACTGATTTCATGATCCTCGATATGGATAAGGAACCAGACGATCCATTGATCCTAGGAAGACCATTCTTGGCAACAGTAGGAGCAGTGATTTACGTGAAACAAGGCAATATCAGAATTGAGCATGGAGAGCATTTCATGATGGAGTTTGGCATCAGGAAAGGAATTAAAAGGCCAACCATTGATGGTCAAGCCTTCTCCACCAAGACAAAGCAAAGAAGAGTCAAGCATCTCAGAAAAGTCAACACTACATTTGTTGTGGAACCAGATCAAGACCAGGAAGATTGGTTGAGCCAGTATGTTCCAGTGGAGAGGATTGCAGAACCTCTCCCTCCTTATACCCATGCTTAAAAGAGCATGAAGAGTCAAGCTTAGTGACTTAAAACAAGCTCACTTGGGAGGAAGTCCCAAAGGTACCTTTATTTTATTTTAATTCTTATTTATTTATTTTATCTTATTTTCTATTTTTGCATATTTACATATATATATATATATATTTTATATTGAAATAAAAAAATAAAAAGAGAAAAAAGAAATTTTGCGGAACTCGAGGCTCCACCCAAATCCGTACACGATGCGCCTGATCGTGTTCCTACTCGGGTGGCGAGTGGAGTCCGAATTCCACAACCCCAAGCCCACTCTTGGCAAAGCCCAAATTGAAAACCCTAGCGGCAGCCCTTCCTATTTAAGAAGACCAATCCCTCTTCCCCAAGACAAAATCGATAAGTGCTAAAAACTTTTAAACTTCCTTCTTCTTACTTCTTCTCTCTCTCTCAAACACGAGTGTTCTAAGATTTTCGAGAACTAACCCTATTGATCTCGAGTTTAGCTTTTCTTTCTTTTTAAGGCTTTTATCAATGGCACCAAAGATGAAAACCTACCAAAAGAAGGGAAGCAGATCAACCTCCGCCGCTGCAAGAACCGGAGGTGATGCAGTCGAACCTCGTGAATCCCAAGGAAGAGGAGACGTTCCATATTCCCAACCGTTGGCTGGACGTATCGCATTCCCACCCGACCATCCACCCTAGCCAGCACTCGAGCACCCGATCGGGTAGATACCCGTGTTCTCTCTCCCGATCCAATTGCAGTTGCAATCCGCCGATCTCCTCAACGTAGGAACCTGTCTACGTCTGAGCGAACCGTTACTGACCCGATGGAGGTCGATTCAGATGTAGGAGGAGGAGAACCGGAGGAGGACCAATCGTTACGACTGTGAAGCAGAGCCACAGTTGCAAGAGGGAAGAGACCAGCCTCTAAAAAGGCTGAGAAAGTAGCTGAGAGAGCAGCGGAAGAATAAGATCACGATACCAAGGGTGAAAGCCCTGACAATGATGAGGAGCAGCAAGAACGCACCAAGATAGCATGTAGGAGGCTGAAGTAGAGAGAAGTGGAGACTCCAGCCAAGCTATTCAAGGTCCTCCGCAAGATGAGCTTCGTAGGAACCCGCTACCCCCACCGTGAGACGATGAAACAGTTGGGGATCATTAGAGATGTCGAGTTCCTTTTCGACATGTGCCACCTGGGCAAGATGATGTGAACCAACCTTGAAGCCTATGAGGAGGAGACGGTTCACTTCCTCTCCACGCTACGGTTACACTTCTTCGAGGACCACCCAACCCTACTACCCGATGGGGGGATCGGGTTCATCACTTTCTCCGTGCGCAACAAGGAGTACCGACTAACCTTCAATGAGTTGGAGACGCTGTATGGGTTCAAGGCCGGTAGTGGAGAGAATATGGAGGTGAGCAGGGAGGAGATGAAGTCCCTATGGCTGACAATAGGAGACAAACTTCCATACAAGTCTACAAGCTCTAAATCCGCTCAAATAAGGAGCCCGTTTTGAAGTACTTTCAAAAGTCTCTAGCTTGCACTTTATTCGCTAGGAAGGAGACTGGGAATGTGAATGATCATGAGCTCCATCTGCTAGACATAGCCTTGTGTGGATTTTTAGACAATGCTAGGGATGGTACACCGCTGGTAGGGGATGCTGTGGACACTGGAATGGTCTTTGTGCTGCTCGATCAGTTCCTCTACCTTAAGTCTTGGGCGATGAAAACATAGAGAAGAGAGGGAGCTGGAGAGATCTCCATAGGAGTATTGGTCACACCAATTTTGGTGGCCTGCGATGTGCCCTTGAAGGGAGTTGTACATGAGCCGAGATGGTTGGACATCGACTACCTCACATTGGCGAGATACTTGGCTTATGAGAAGCCAAATGACATGTTGCTCTTCAAGTTCAATCATCCTGCAGTGGGGGCTACCAAGATGATCCTACCCAACGTCGTGTGCACCAAAATCCGGCTAGGGGATAACATAGACTTCGCACCACCTTTGGAGGAGCTGTACAACCCGGAGGAGGCATCCAAAGCTGAAGAGAGACAGCTGACTGGGCAAGGACAAGGAGACAACTCGGAGGAGTATGATTTTGAGGACTATGTTTGCTCTCAAAAGCAACCCGTTCGAGTGAGAGAAGCTCACAAGAGGATCGAATGGCTAAAGAGGATGAACAAGTTCCTGGGCAGGAAAGTGAAGGACCTTACCGGCTCGGTGAAGGTAATGGGAAGTCAGATCAAGGAGCTGCAAGATAAGGCAAGCTGTACCTCAGCCCCCACTTCAGCTTATGCGCCCACATGGATGGGGAGAAGCGGACCACTAGGAGGGATCCGAGGATTAGCACCTCCAGAGCCTCACGGAGCGTCATCTTACGAGCCCCAACCAAAGGAGGATGTAACCAGACCCGACAGATCGCGGAGAAGCCACTCAGATGCCTATCCGACGCCTAACCCAATGGGGTACACGATGCCTTACCCGATGACACCATCGGGCACACATTCGGGTGAGCACACGGGTCCTCTCCCTCAGACATACCAGATGCCCTATCTGATGCTCTACTCGATGCACCCTGCAAGCGGCTACACGGGTGACCTTCCTGGACCTTTCCCACCCTACCCATCCTACTACCCAATGTCGTACCCGATGGGCTACGTGATGTCTTACCCGATCAACCCCTCGGATGCTGGTCCGAGCAAGTCGTCCGTGCACATCACCGAGCTCTTTGAGGAGCGAATTTTGGCACCTACTGAAGCCGTGACGACCTTGGTTACACATTGGCAAGCATGGAAGCTGTTACAACCTCCTTCTTCACCAACCCATGAGGTACCACAATCATCCAACCCTTTGTAAATAACATTGCATTTAGTTTTATTTCCTTTTGTGTGATTCTTGGATTCTTTTTCAGACATTTGAACTATTCAAAGCCAATGTCAATCCCACTGTCTGCGAATGATTGATTTACATGAATGTAATCTTGCATGTCTTTAATCAGATATGTGTCAGTTCGTTCTCTATCAGAACGTCTGTTTTACATTATTTGGTGGTGACTTGTTTCATCAGCAACACATATGTCACGAAGTGGACGTAACCATGAACAAGGTTCTGTTTCGAATTCACTTACTGAGACAATGAGTGAAAACAGACAAGTAATTAACCCATGAACTGACACTTTCACCATTTTTTGCCAGATTGATTGCTCTTAGAATCGTAATCCTGTTTCCATTGGCCTTTATTAGTTGTATAAGTACTAAGAAAAAGTATTGTTATCTTTGTGATCTTGACTTGAATCTAGAATCATAATAATGTTTCCAGCGGACTTAGTGAATTACGTTATGTAGTCTATATATAGTTAGCCTTGAACTTGTGAATTGTGATCTTGCATTCATGGAGTTATCTGATTTTGGAGAACTTCTAGAACATCTGGCGGCTGAGACTGGTTTATAAACGCTTCTTCTGGTTCAAAGCCTAAAACGGCCAATTGAATGAGTCTTGAGTATATAAAAATCTATACAATTCTTAACACTTTTTTTTTTGTTATAAACTTCTTGCAGTAATTATTAACATTCGTCTATTGTTCTTGAACTCAACTTTCCATCAAGATCTGTCAGGACATCATCTGTTTGTATTTAGAAGCCTTGTGTATATATGAATGCTGGAAAACAGAACAGATTAAAAATTCAATTATATGACACAAATTATACAGCAGATCAGAATGAGACGACCAATGAAAAAATTAGACATCATTTAATAGGGTTTTTGAGGCAAAACCTGAAATGAAGGATCGATCAATGGGGCATACAAAAATCACATCATACAGTACTGTGTCCTAGTTCTTTGGAGTCCCGCCCGTATATAAGATGCTCGTTCCCGCAAGTTTGGTTTTGACGTTATGGATTATGATGGTTTTGAATATTTGAATGTGTGTGTAGTGACTACTGAGGTAACATGACAAATCAGATAAGCAGAAATGATTCGATTAAAATATTAATTTGAAAGTTACTAATTAAAGTCACTCTCATCGTCGGCTAGCCGGGTTGCGCGCAAATGCTCAGTAGATTTTGGTTTGTTGGTCACTCGTATGGTTTTAAATTTGGGCTTATATTAATTAATATACATGGTTGACTTGAAAATAAAACTTCTAGTAAATTAATATTGTAAAAATTAATAAACACTATAAATTAATAATTTTTGCTGATTTCGAATCGAATCAGTGTAAAAAATACCAAAATTTAATAAAATAATAAGAAAATAATTTTTTGGAATATCTATGTAAAAGATGATTCTAATATATATATATATATATATATGATATAATAATATGCATTAAAATTATGGATTTTCTCTTAAGGCTCATAACTATAAAACAATTGTTATATTGTATTTTTAAACTACAATAATATAAAATAATCTATAACATATCATAAAATTGCTTAACTTTTTCAAAGTTTTTGAATTTCTAGGTAAGCATCATTTTCATTTTGATAGTTTTATAGGTTATTAAAATACGACAAATAATATTGTTATTCATAAATTTGAATCTATGTATGTAATGTGTATAAGTGAATTTGTTTATAGTATTTGTAATTTATCGTCACTAATTTTTTCTAAATATTACAAATTCAATTGTAAAACCATAAAATTTTTAATATTTGAAAGTCTAATTTGATAAAATTGTCTCAATTCATAATATTTAAGAATTTAAAAAATAAATACATCTATAAATTAATAATTATTAATTTACATTATATATTATTTACACTATAAATTAATAATTATTTATTTATATATAAATTAATATCACTATAAATTAATAAAATATCATGGTCTCAACGTTATTAATTTATAGAGGTTTTACTGTGTGTATTTTTAGTTCTAATTACAAAAATATCATTCGACATATTCCATTGCCACTGTTCATAATCTGCTCGATAACACTTTACATCCAAGATCAAAGATATTCTTCATCATATGATATAAGAAATATATTTGTAATATTAGCGAATAATCATAATAAGTTTACAATTTTACATATATTGATATCGATATAAACTTGTTTTTAATCTATTTTTAATGATACTAATTTTTTTTTTCAACCTAAACATTAATTAAAAAGAAACTCCAAGATTGGTTGCCCAAGCTGGAGGAGAGTTGTTTACAAAAAGCGTTTCCGACGAAAGCAATCTAGAAGAACGCGCTAAACAATTAGTCTTATTATTTGACGACCTTGGAATTTTGGAAAGGGTGAAAGGAGGCAGGGAGGCACTAAGCACCTGGAACTCATCAAGAAACGTAGAGAAGGCCGGCCACTCTTCTGGAGCTTGCACCATTGAAAATACCTCTGCAGAATCCGTCTTGAACCTTTGACACGCAATGCCTCTGGAAAGAACACACTCCATCGCCCATAATAATGCTTCCATCTCCGAATGCAGGGGGGACACACTTCAGCGTTGACATCTTGCACCCAAAACCAAGGTCTGATTCTCACCATCACCACACCACCAGCCTAAACCAGAATATTGGTCCGTAGATTTCCACGAACCATCAACTTGACACCGAATTATCATCTCCGGACCTTGCAAAGGTTCCGTCAAACCAGGCCCACTCCTTGTTGCTAATTGGGCTTCCTCCCACCACAATTGTTCTTTTAAAGCCTGATTAACAATATCTAATAGCTCTGATTGTAACCCTTGAAAAACTTTTTTATTCCTATCCTTCCATATAAACCAAACCAACCACGGTATCGAACTGTGTGTCGCTCCTAAAGCCATAGGACCTAACCCTAGATTTGAATAGATCGAACCAAAAGGGAACTTGTATGAGTGTAATCCATCATAAATCTTTTCCCACACCTTAGAGGAACTAGGGCACTCAAATAAAGCATGATTAATAGACTCTGCCACTAGGTCACATCTCTTACATATCGTATCACAATTAACTCCCCGGGAAGCTAATCGCACCGTCACCGGAAGAGAGCCAGAAGCGATCTGCCAGAAAAAGTGTTTAATTTTTGACGATACCGGAAGATTCCATGCCTGATACCTCAGGACATTACAATTTGGACCAAATTCCACTTCCGCCTTCATAGCGTGAGCTACCTTATAACCTGACTTAACCGAATACCAACCCGATTTTGTATAATGCCACACCAATTGATCAGGTTTTACAAATTTGCTAATATGCAAACTCCTAATAATTTGAATATCCTCCGGATCCATATATTCCTGAAGGATAGGTAAATGCCACTCTTTAGTATGTGGATTAATCAAATGATTTACCATTAGATTTGGGTGTAGAAGTCTACCCCTACCATTTGCAGGTCAAGGATACTGATCGGGAATCCAAGGATCCCGCCAAACCGAAATGTTGGACCCTGACCCAACCGACCATCAAGCACCTTTTTCCACTAAACTTTTGGTTGAAAAAATGCTTCTCCACCCAAAATAGGGTGAATAAGGTTTTTTGGCCATCAATGGATGATTGTTCCTAAAGTATCGACCTCTAAACACTTGAGCAAATAAAGAATTCAGAAACTATATTAAACGCCAATACTGTTTAGCCAGTAGAGCATCATTGAAAGTCTCCAATTCCCGAAATCCCAATCCTCCCGCTGATTTATCCCTACACATTTTATCCCAAGCCACCCAGTGGAGCCCCCTGTCGTTCCCATCAGAGCTCCACCAGAAATTTGAAATTGCACTCGTCATTTTGGTCGATAGACCCTGAGGGATTTTGAAACAAGACATAACATGCGTCGGAAGAGCCAAAGCCACCGACTTGAGTAAGACTTCCTTCCCTCCCTTTGATAAAAACTTGGCTGTCCAACCGTTCACCCGATCATTTAACCTATCTCGCACATAATCAAAAACTTGTACTCTTGATCCGCCGAGACTCTCAGGAATTCCCAAGTATGAGCTCATACCCCCTTCCTTGGAAATCCCAATAACAGATTTTACCTTGTCCTTGACTTCCGGGGTCACCTTCTTACCAAACATAATAGAAGACTTGTCCAAATTTACCTCCTGAACAGAAGCTTTACCATAGTTTCCTATGATATTCATGACTGTTGAACATTGTTCTTCATCCGCTTTACAGAAAAACAGACTATCATATGCAAAAAGAAAATGAGAAATAGGGGGCGAATCATGTGCAATCTTAATACCCGAAATTTTCTCCTCCCTCTCCGCCTTTTTGATATTAGCTATCAAAACCTCAGTACAAAGAATAAACAAATAAGGAGATAAAGGATCCCCCTGCCTCAACCCCCGCTTTGGTAAAATGGATCCACGGGGTTGACCATTAAGCAACACTTGATAGGAAACCGAGCTCACACACCACATTATCCAAGAAATCCATTTTGAATCAAATCCTAACCTAATTAAGACCGCCTTCAAGAAATCCCATTCAACACGATCATAGGCCTTACTCATATCCGTCTTGAAGGCCAAAAAATCCGCATTGCACATCCTATTGGTCTGTAAGCCATGAAACATCTCCTGGGCCACCAGAATATTATCCGTAATTAACCGACCAGAAACAAAGGCCGATTGTGTTTCAGAAATAATAGATGGCAAAATCTTCTTTAACCAGAAACAAAGAATTTTCGAAATTATCTTATAACTCACATTGCACAAACTAATAGGCCTGAATTCTGCCATTCTTTTTGGTGTTTCAACCTTTGGGATCAAATAAATATTAGTTTCATTAATTCTGGGATCAAACATGCCAGTCCGAAAGAAATCCCTAACCAGAGCAACCAAGTCCCCTTTTAAATGAGGCCAGACCCTCTGAAAAAAAGGGCTGTCATCCCGTCTGGTCCCTTCTAGAAACATTAAGACCGCCTTCTAGTAACCTAATTAAGACCGCCTTCTAGAAACATTACCTTGTGAAGCATCATCCTCAGCATCGGACCCACCCTTATCCGTTTCCATTTGACCATCATCAATATTAACAACTGAATCCTCAACCAGACCCGGTGCCTCACCCTCCTGAAATTCCCCATCCTCAAGAAGATCATCAGAACTCATCGATAAACCAGCCTCATTCTCACCACCATGCATACCATTAACATCAACCATGAGTGAGTCTTTCTCCTTCACCACCATGGCCTCAGCGGGAGGGATGACTGACTCAAAAGAAACACCAGGCTGCGGAACAAGATTTTTCTTCACCTGATACATAGGTTTCGGCCAAGCAGGACCACTTCCCTTTCTAGGTGGCTGTGTACGTGACTGATGGACCATGAAGATACCCTGCCCCTCTCGAGCCTCTGCCTGTTGCCCGTAGCTCATTTGCTGACCCATTACTCCATGATTTTTAGCCTGGTATCTGGAACCATTTTTTGAACTCTCACCAGTACGCACCTGTTGTTGGTCCCTTTCTCGAGTTGTTTCTGAATTAAAATCCAGAGCTCGCTTAGCAACCTTCCTCGGCTTCTCCCAACCACCCTCAAAATGTTGAACATTCGATTTCAGTAATGGCTGATTCCATGACCCACCTCTCTTATCCACACCTTCTCCCTGACCACGACCCCCCTCCCCTTTACTTAGCTCACGACATACCTTCTGATCATGTGTAAGCCTATAGCAATGGCTACAAAAACCGAGTAGCTTCTCATACTCCAGTGAGACCACCACCTCATCTCCAGTGTTAAACGGGACCACCAAATGAAAGATCAAAGGAGTAAAGCCATTAATAGTCAAAAGAAAACTACCAGTTTCCTCATCGACTTCACGAAGGATTCCTATCTTCTTCCCAATAGCTTGTAGGGTTGCAATTTCCCAAAAATGCATAGGAATCCCAGTAGCCTTCACCCAGAAGTTAATAGCAGATGGGTAAGTATCTGAAATGATAGGTTCCCACCTGACCAAGGCTTACATCCAATTATCAAAGTGATAAGGACCGTTCCTCAACACCCCTTGAAGATCCTCCTCAGTTTCAAAGTTAAACTGAAAGGTATCCTGACCAAAATCCGCACCTTCAACCCTCTCTTCAAGCTTCCATATCTTTGTCAGATTAGCCACTAAGGACTCCATTCGTTGAATCGAAGGATTCATCAATCTCCCAATGAGAGTTAGAGAAAACTGCTGAATGCGATGTGCCATCAGAAATTTTCACCGTCTCAGTTCGAACTAATGCAGCCTTTCCTTTGTTGAGGTTCAATTGAGCCATGATAACCCTACAAGAACCCGAAGCACAATGAGAACCCTTTGAAATAACCGAAGCTTTACAAGCAGACAACTCGCGAGGAAAGAAAACTCTACTGGTATTGTCCAGAGAGACTGAAAGAAACGAGATGAAACTATCGAGCACCACCCAGAACCAAATAAATACCAATTGATTATAAGTAGAATTCACAATCACGAATAAATGTCGAATCCTTGACCCCCTCATCAAATCGCGAAACCAGAGTATACAGAATATTTTCTTACCCAGAACTTCGTGAAGCCAAATCCCACTCTTTCCATAAGCAAAACCAAATCGCCCAATACATCCCCAATCTGGTCCCATAACGACCCGATCAATTTCCAAGGAAGTTGAATCTCTCACAATCTGTATTATCCTCCAGACCCCCGATCTTGGTCCTTGGAAAGCGAGATCCCACACTCTCCAAATCCCATATTCCTGATTCACCAGATCGTGATCGTAAATCTCCAGTCCATAGAACCAAAACCCGACCAGAAAACCACCAATCCCCATATCAATTTCCGCCGCCGAGAAACATTTAAGAACCAAACCTAATCGCCATCACAAAGAAATTACGATTAATGATACTAATTTATGAAACAAAGTAGTTATTTATAAAAATTATAAATTATTTAAGACTATTTGGTGATAAATAGTAAATGGAAATGGTAATGATACTAATTTATGAAACAAAGTAGTTATTTATAAAAATTATAAATTATTTAAGACTATTTGGTGATAAATAGTAAATGGAAATGGTAATGATACTAATTTATGACATCCATTTACTATTTATCACCAAATAGTCTTAAATAATTTATAATTTTTATAGATAACTACTTTGTTTTTTTTTTTTTTTTTTTGTCTTCAAATAGAACCAAAATGGGAAGGTTTGAACAGAGGAAAAGAAAAAACATAGAAACAGAGAAACAACAACATTATAACGCCTCACCCCTCACTTGATCATGAAGCCAAGAAGGCCCTCCAAGTGAAAGATAAGACTGAAACCGACCAGCTCTTGTAACGCTTGTGGCAATCGCCATTGCTACCTTGTTGGCAGTAGTTGCAACCGAGTAACATCTCCAGGCAGAGAACTTAGACAACATCATATGTATTTCATTCAATATCAGATGAAACCGAGGCCAAACCGACGGATTATTAACAGCCTCACTGACCATAGAATTATCCATGACAAACTCTACCTTAGGTATTTGCAGAATTGAGACCGCTTCACTTGCCCACAGGAAGGTTCTCAAAGCCGCAAGGAACCGTGAGTCTGGAGCTGTAAGTGCATCTCTAGCATGATAGAGTACCTGTCCTTGAGAATCTCTCATGATCCAAGATCCACCCGACAACCTGGATCTTGTTCTCCATGAAGAACCAATATTGCACTTGACAAAACCCATTGGAGGCTTACACCACTTGATCTCCAATTTGCTCTGCCTTACACTTCGGGGATGATCTGCATAAGAAGGTAGAGCCTGAACCGCAAACCATTGAGAAGAGTTGTCCTGCGCAGTGAGCACCATATGTCGAAGATCACCATGTTTCCCTTGAAAGACCAAAGTGTTACGATGTTTCCAAATTCCCCAAAGCAACCAAGGTATAGCATAACGTATCTCCTCAGGGATTGTATCATTTTGGATCAGAGACCATAGGTGTTCCCAGTTTTTATCCACATCTACCGGGGAGAAACCACCATTTGGAATTGGGACATTCGCCAGAGCGAAGGCTTGACGAGCTACCGGACAGTCAAATAACAGGTGACATATAGTTTCTGCTTGAAAACCACAGCTCGGGCACCGAATATCTCCTCCACAACCTCGCGATGCTAGACGTTCAGTTACCGCAAGAGCACCTGAGAGCAGTCGCCACAAGAAAGTTTTAATTTTGGGAGTTGTCTTTATCTTCCATACATTCGCTTTGAGCTCATTCCTATGATTCACAACTGCATCAGTAGGTTCGTATATTGATGGAAGTGTTTGTTTCAACCAATAACCACTCTTAACAGAGTAGGAGCCCGACTTAGAATATGGCCATATATGACGATCCCGGCTTCCAACCTTGATAGGCATTGCTAAGAATTGATTTGCATCATCCGGGGGGAATAAAGCCTTCACTTTCTCCCTATCCCACTGAGACTGATTAGATATCCGAAGCTCAGACACACGCAAATTGACTTGAAAAAAGGTTTGCGATCTAAAGGGTGCTCTGGGATGCTTGTCAAAAACCCACTTGTCCAGCCAAACCATGGTATCACATCCATCCCCAATGGTCTTCATTAAACCTTGTTTAAGTAACTCACGCCCATGTAATATGCTTCTCCACGCGTACGACGGTCTCGAACCAGAGCCACATTCAAGAAATTAAGATTTACGAAAGTATATGCTTTTATAGAATCTCCCAATCAGAGACTCAGGGTTATTCAGAATCCTCCATGCTTGTTTAGCTAACAAGGCCTGGTTAAAATCCCCAAGATCCCTAAACCCTAAACCACCTTCTGATTTGGATTTACACATTTTCTTCCACGCAACCCACGCAATCTTCCTCTTCCCCTGACAATTGCTCCACCAAAACTCACACATGGCACTTGTGAGCTTCATGCAAAGGTTCTTACTCAATCTAAAACACGACATGGCATAAACCGGAAGTGCCATCGCCACCGCCTTCAAAAGGACTTCTTTTCCTCCCAAGGACAAAGATTTCGCAAACCATCCTTGAAAACGAGATTGTAACTTATCACCGATGAACCCCAGAAGTGCTTGCTTTGATCCACTGAAACATTCCGGTAACCCCAAATATGAACCTGTGCCACCTTCTTCAAAAATTTTCAACGTTTGCTTGACCATCACCTTAACCTCCTCAGGTGTCTTCTTCCCAAAAGTGACTACAGATTTGGTGAAATTGATTACTTGCCCAGACGCCTTCCCATACAGGTGAAGACAGTGAATAATCTCCTCACACTCCTCTTTAATGGCTCGACTAATGAATAAACTATCATCAGCAAAAAGTAAGTGTTGTATCACTGGACAGGAATCATTGAAACTGAACCCCGTTAAGCTTCCTTGAATCTCACTGCGGTGCATCACATGGACTAGAGCCTCCGCGCACAAGATGAAAATGAAAGGAGAAAGTGGGTCTCCCTGTCGGATTCCACGACCCGGTTTGATGAATCCATAGTCACACCCATTGATGAGCACAGAAAATGTAACAGATCGAACACAAACCATTATCCAACGAATCCATAGACTATGGAATCCCATCTTGATGAAAAGATGCTCCAGGAAGTCCCACTCAACTCTATCGTACGCCTTCGACAAATCTGTCTTGATGGCAATGAAACTCTCATTAAACTTTGCATTCGTCTGGAGAGCATAAACAATCTCGTGTGCGATCAGAATATTGTCAGATATCAACCGCCCTGCTACAAAAGCGCCTTGTGTTTCTGAGACTAAACCCTGTAAGCATCGTTTGAGACGTGTGCAAAGGACTTTTGACACAATCTTATAAAGAACAGAGCACAAGCTTATTGGTCGCATATCCGACATAAGGTTGGCATTTGGCTTCTTGGGGATCAAACACAGCTGAGTGTGATTCCAGTCTTGCGGTAAAGAACCAGTGTTGAAAAACCCTTGAACCTCCTTGGTGATATCTTGGCCAACAATTGCCCAGTATTTACGGAAGAAAGCACCAGTCCAGCCATCAGCACCCCGAGCACTATCCCCTTTGATGTTAAAAGCCGCCTGTTTAATCTCCTGATCCGTGATTGGAGCCACTAGTAAAGAGTTCATATCTTCAGTCACGCGTGGTTCCATACCTTCCAAGAGATCAGTATATCCAGATGGGTTAGAGGTTTTAAAAAGCTCAGAAAAATATTCTGCCGCCACAGTACCTTTAGAGCCCTCCTCAAAACATTCAGCACCATTCTTATCAACCAGTGATATCAGTCGGTTCGTTAACCTCTTATACTTGACACTGCCATGGAAGTAGGCAGTATTCTTATCACCAGCCTGAAGCCAGGATTCTCGACTCTTAAGTCTCCAATACACCTCCTCCTCACGATAGGCTACCGCTAAAGCCCATTTTATCCGGCTTAATTTCTGGAAATTAGGGTGCAGCTTAGTTGATTCCTCTTCCAAAACTTTCCTAAGCAACTGAATCTGCAGTGAAGAATTCATCAGATTACTGTGTTTCCAACATGACAAAGCACAACGACATTTGGCTAAGTTCCCTGTCACTGAGCTCCTGGAGCTCCGATTCCCCACTCTCCAATGTTCTTTGATGATATCCTCAGTTTCCGGCTTATTGATCAAGCGTTTATCAAAGATAAACCTCCCCTTGTAACTTGTGTCATCTCCAACCAATCTAGTGAAAATTGGTCTATGATCAGAACCCAAGAGATCCAAGTATTCAGTATTCACCCGAGGGAACAGAGTAAACCACTCCCTATTACCAAAACTCCTGTCCAACCTACACTGGACCCAGACGTTGTCTCTTCTACCACCCCATGACAACCGTTTCCCAAAGCTTAGAATCTCTTTAACTTTGCATGTTCTTGCCATCGTACGGAATGGATAAAAGGAGCTATCTGGTCTCCTAGGACCTCCCAGCTTTTCAGAATTGTCCATAATCTCATTAAAGTCACCAGTGAGCATCCAAGCTTCATCTCGTTGAATCCCTATCCGCATTAGTCTCTCCCAGACCTCCTGTCTTAGATGGCGAGCAGGGTCTCCATATACAAATGTGATGAAGAAAATAAGATCTCCCTTAATGATTTTAGTATCAATCATTCTCGAATCAGAATGCAAAACCTCGACCACATACATGTCTTTCCAAAATAAAGCTAGTCCTCCACTAAGCCCATTTGGATCGACGATATGCACTTGGTCATACCCCAACCACTCTTTAACTCCTACTACGTGATCACTGGAGTTTTAAGTCTCCA
>NC_025694.1:24614672-24651647 GCF_000633955.1 Camelina sativa | reverse complement strand
AAGCTTCATCTCGTTGAATCCCTATCCGCATTAGTCTCTCCCAGACCTCCTGTCTTAGATGGCGAGCAGGGTCTCCATATACAAATGTGATGAAGAAAATAAGATCTCCCTTAATGATTTTAGTATCAATCATTCTCGAATCAGAATGCAAAACCTCGACCACATACATGTCTTTCCAAAATAAAGCTAGTCCTCCACTAAGCCCATTTGGATCGACGATATGCACTTGGTCATACCCCAACCACTCTTTAACTCCTACTACGTGATCACTGGAGTTTTAAGTCTCCAGAAGGAACAAAAAGTTAGGAAAATGCTCACGACGCATTTCCTTCAGACGTCGAACTGTCGAGGAGCTCCTCATTCCTTGACAGTTCCAACATGTTACACTCATTGAGAATTGGGTGGTTTCTGGAAAACCACCAAACCCCTTTGTTTGTCAGACATATGTAGACTACTCGCTCCTTCCCTCAAGACCTCATTGTCAGCATTGGTTGCACCTACAATCGAAATTCCATCGTCATTCAGTGCTGGATCTCTCTTCATTAGCTTGGGGAGAACCTCATGTTCACCCTCTGCTTTTCTTTTAGACATTGCATTCCTATGTAGCTCTCCTTCCGTTGCCTCCAAAACCAAACCATGTGCTTTCTGATTTCCGTTGTTGGTAGTGTTGGCTTTCCTACTCCAGGATCCAAACTTCTCTGGCCCTGATTCCTTCTCGGTGTCACATTATCCCCAACGGTATCTGTAACCCCTATACTGAAACCATCCGCAGCCGCTGCTTCCAGTTCACAGATACCTTGCCTAGGCAGTACATCATGCTTCAATCTAGGCTCCTCCTCCATACGACTCTGCAAGTATTTCTCATGATCTCCGCTTGCCGCATTTGGTGTATTAAGGTTGTTGACATCATGGTTATCAGTAATCAGGTTAGCCCTATCATTCTGAAGAAACTCAAAAACTGGACGTTGCTCTTTATGCAGACTGTGAGTGAGCACAAGGGGAGGCTCAAGCCGTAGCAGTGAATTTTGAGCTCTTGTGTCCTTAGCAATAGACTCCAGAGTCATGCGCAAGACCTGCTCACGCTGGCTCATGAGGCCTGGATCACCCGAGTACAAGTATTTTTTCATCTTTGATAAAACATCTGGAGCCACAACGTTTGATTTCTGAGAGAAACCTTGGGGTGCTGGCTGAGAGAGGAGAGGGATTACTGCTCCTGCCAGATCCTCTGGAAACCGGTGATCTCGTGTAGAACTTCGGCTCCCCACTTCAGGGAAAGTAGCTTGAGTAGCATTCGAGTTTTGCTCCAAGGTATCCTTCCGGAGGTAAGGGCAAAGATGCTTTTCATGTGTGAGGCGTAAACAGTGGAAACAACTTTTCCGAACCCGCTCATATTCAATACCAACCGTAGCTAAAACACCCTTAGGAAGTTGGACAGATTTGGATTTAACCAGGGGGTTGGCAACATCAAAAATTACCTTTGCTCGTACGAAAGCATTGTATTGAGATCTCTCTTGGTCAAAAGCTATCTCCTTAACTTGGCCTATTCTACCAGCGATGGCCTCAATAGTCTTAGTTGAAAGGAACTTCGGTGAGATATTGCTTATTCTGATCCACACGGGGACTGTGGAGAGATAAGACTCTGGTGGGTTCTCCATCCAACGCTCCATGATCATCCCCCATTCATCAAAAGTCCAAAAGCCGGTTTTCAAAACTCTTTCCAGATCGCTTTCCAGTTGAAAGATGAACTGAAAAGTGTCTCTAGATAGTGCTATTCCCCTAACTCTTTCATACACTCCCCACACTCAAGGCATCTTCATAATCATCTTCCCCATTTTCTGACAAATAGGGTTTAGTAATCTTCCCAGGACACTCAGACGACATTCCACCGCTGCTCCAAAATCACCCTCTTCCGTAAGTATGATAGGACTCTCATCTGCAATTGACATCGTCTCCATAGCTTTCCCCAAAATCGCTTCCATTAGCAGTAGAAAAATACCAAGATCTGTTCCGAATACCCTCGTTCGAAAAAAGACGAAGCACAAGAGCGGCGGAGAGGCGGAAAGGGTTAAAGAATTTGAAATTGGGAAGTAAAGATCTTGGTAATATTCGTCGAATATCCATAGAAACGGAAAGATTTGGTGTATCTTGTGAAATCCCGATATTTTCTCGAGACGATTAAACCCTACTCCGGTAGAAAGGTTCGTTTGCCGGCTAGATAACCCATCAATATTGGGATAATGAAAGACTCTCACCGAAAAAGAGAGTCCTAAGCTCGAAGACATTTTTTTTTGTATCTTTATAAATCCAATAACTACTTTGTTTATATGTTAAATATTATAGTATCATGATAATTGCACATCCTATGTCTTTGATAGTTAGATGCATAATTATTCAGTTAAACGAGTTATCATATCCTACAATCTTATTATATAAACTTTAGTTTTCAAAATTAGTAATTCATATAGTCGCGACATGTGTCAAATATATCGATAATATTTTGACATGTATGAAAATGATTACAATTAATATTTTTAAAAATATATAAAACAAAAGTAATCTATTATATCACTAATTCTAATAGGAAAGTTATCTATTAAGTTATTAATTTCAATAGGAAAATATGTGCAATTAATAAGGAAAATATTTGTAATTTATTTGCAATTATTATTTATTATAATCATATAGTAAAAAAAATATATACAGAAAAATGATTAAAGTGTGAAAAGGTTTAATGTATTAAAATTAGTGACTAAAAACTTTGTTTTAACATATTTGTAAATTATAAGAAACTAAAAATTTAAGCAATTTAATAAATATAAAAAAATAGTTCATATATGTATATAAAAAATAATACTATCTCTAATTTTAAATTACTAATTCTATAAGAATTCTTCCCTTTCTAAACCACATTTATCCTTATTTTTAGTTCTAATTACAAAAATGTCATTCAACATATACTAGTGACACTGTTCATAATTTGCTCGATAACACTATATATGCAAGATGGAAGATACTACTCATCATATGATATAGTAAATATATTTTGTAATTTTGTGTATAAAGTAGACGGCTTGACCAATGATGTTTTCTTCCTTGGATGAGTTGTTGGTTATTCTATCTTTCATGGTCAACATGTTTGATCTCATTCACAACCAATAATCAATGATCATAATTAAAAAAAAAAACTCTGAAGCTTACTATCTGATCAAGAATTTGATATCGTGAATGAATTATCCATGATTAGCTATCAAGAAAATTTTAAAACTTTATATTTATTTACCTACAAGAGTTTGTTTTGAAAAAGTTGACATAAAAGAAGTACTATGGTCAGTTGAGATGGAAATATTTTTTATTTTATACATCAAATAAAGAGGTATGTGTGATTCATACATGTTAATCATTTAACAATAAAAACATTAATTTAAATTTACTTTGTTAATTTTTAAATTTATGCAAATATTTGTTGTTACAATGACAAAATAAGGGGATATTTTTCAATTTGGCTTGGTTATTTTCGGTTTATATGTTCTAAACCGGTTACATTTAGCCAACAAATATCGACTTTGATCAAAAGAATAAAAAAATTATTTGCAATACCGGAGAATTAGTCGGTTCAGTTTATAAAAGAAAAAGAAATAAGAAAAACCAGTTTCGATATATCAATTTGGCTCGGTTTAGTTCGGTTTATATTTAATGATTCCTCTCAAGCTCTCTCTCACCTTTGCTCCTCTCCGCAGTCTCGAGTCTCGACGTTTGCCGTCGGTGGGAATTTTCAGATGAGAGCCGTAATCGAAAGAGCTTCTCTATCATCTTCCTCCGTCACGGTTAGTTACACTCCTTCTTTAGATCCCCCCTCCCCAAATTTCCCATTTATTTTGTTTGAATTTGGTTAATCGAATCGTGCGTGTCGCTTGGGTTTAAATCGGGATTCGTGAATCAAATACACAGATTTTAACGCCGATTACAAAATTATATCTTATTAATTTGTATGGATACGTCGAACATGAGATTCTTTACCTAATGCAGAGAGACGGAACCAGAAGAGGAAGAAGAAGAAGCACGATGTGCATCTTTAACTGGTAACAATAGAAAAAGCCCAGCCCAGCCCAAACCAGAGTCCGTTATTGTGTTTTTATATAAATAAAAAGTAACTAGGGTTATTTGAAATTATTTATTGCTTGCTGCTCTCTCAAGTCTCAACTCTTCCCGGACAAATATACCATAAACCGCTCTAAAAGCTTGTTTTCATCTTCTCCAATGGCCAAAGCTAAATCTTTGGGTTTGTTGTTTTGGTTTCTCTGAGCACTATGTATCTTTTATACCCTCGCCTACTCTTGTCTGAAGAGGTTTTTTTTTGGCTGCTCTTGTTGTTAGGTAAGCGAAAGCTGGAAGATGATTTGGGGACCAAACGCATTCTCAAGAAACATAAGAAAAAATCCAAGAACAAGGTTTAACCTAAGATTCTGCGGATTCCTCTTGTTCTTTGCACGTACTGTCTTCTAATGTCTTACTTATGTAAACAGGACACAACCAAAGAATCTACTGATAGTCTCAAGCAGGTTGAGTTGTTAGAGCCAAAGTCTGATCAGGCTAATGTGATTTCAACGAAGGTATAATTTTTGTAAATATTGTACTGTTTGTTGCACAATTTCATGTTCCATCAAGCAATTTGAGTCTTTTTCTCCTTAAAGTTGTGCTAACACCTTCATGGCTGTTCAATTCAGGAAGCTGCCGTAAGAAAAAAGACTCTCTTCGTTGACAATCTCCCTTGCGAAACTAAAATACCAAATATGTAAGTAAACAACACTCTTTTTTAATTTCTTATTCCCTCCTCAGAGCAAGTTTTTCCAGGACTGATATTTATATCATCAATTTTTACAGCATCGATTTCTTTAAAAATGTTGGACAAGTTGTTCGTGTTCGACTTGTTGTAGACTACATGTTTAAGCTTGTGGGCTGTGCCTTTGTTGAGTTTCCTTCTGCTGACGAAGCAGAGAAGGTGAGAAGTAGTTTTCATAGTAATGATGGAAAAAGTTATTTAAATAGTCATTTGAAACGTGGTTTATACTTGTGATACAAGTTGTTATTGGTAACTACGATTGCTGACTCCATCTTTTATACTCTAGGCGCTGGAAAAGAAGAACGGTGAATATTTGCAAGATAATAAGATTGTTCTTGATGTGGCTGATAAGGGAGCTACATACCTTCCACCCAAGTAAATTGATTTATGTTATTCAGATTTCTTACCGTAACACTGGTTGTGTAACTTATTGCTAGAGTTTTAAGACCATTACAGAAGACTAACGCTTTTCTTTTTGTTAATTGGGTATTGCATGGATCACAAGGTTTGGTAAGGGATTTAGCTATTTGCATATTGAGTTTGTTATTAAGAGCACATTTAGTCAACTTTTTTGTATACATGTAGAGATCACAAGAGTTTTTTGATATTTCAGGTATGAAGAAGACCTTCGACAAGAAAGCCTTCCGATAGAAGAAGAAGATGAGACACCCAATTTTGTTGAGGTACCTGTTCTTATTTATCTTCAAAACATCTCAAAAGAAACGCACAGCATTTAATAATAATTGTTGCCACAAAGTCTAAAAGATGACTTATTCTGCGGATGAATCCTTAGATTGGGTAATTTTTGTTGTTATTAAATTCAGGAAGTACTCTTTGTTGCCAATCTCTCTCCCCAAACTAAAGTATCAGATATGTAAGTAGCTCCGTAAATTTCCACTTTCGTTCTCGGAGCAAGTTTTTCATAGACTGATATTTTGTCCTCCACTTTTACAAGTTCCGATTTCTTCAATTATGTTGGAGGAGTTGTTAGTGTTCGACTTATTGTAAACAATGAGGGTAAGCATGTGGGCTATGGATTTGTTGAGTTTGCTTCTGCTAAAGAAGCAAAGAAGGTGAGGTAGTTTTTGTAGTAATGATAAAGTAATCTGAAAAGTAGTGTATACTTGTGATGAAAAATATACTAGTTATTGGAAAGTGTGGTAGCTGATTAAATATGTTAAACTGTAGGCGCTGGAAAAGAAGAATGGTGAATATCTACGATCGTAAGATTTTTCTTAACGTGTCTAAGACAGCTCCATACCCTCCACGACCCAAGTAAATTAATTTTCCGTGTTAATTATGGGGTTTTACTTCTGTAACACTGGTTATAACTTATTGTTAGACTTTTGATGCCATACAGAAGACTAACACTAATACTTTTGTTAACTAGGTACAACTCTGCAGAGAAGCTTTGGTAAGGGATTTAACTCTTTGCTTCTTGAGTTTGTTATCAAGAGCACATTGGGTGATGTTTTTGGTATACATTACATGGAGATATCACTAGCGTTTTTGATATTTCAGTTATGAAGACTACCTTCGACGAGGAAGCCTTCTGATAGAAGAAGATGGGGCAGTCGAAAGACTATATGAAACTCCCGATTTTGTTGAGGTACGTGTTCTTCTTATCTCCAAAATATGTCAGGCTCAGAAGAAAAGCTTAGCTTCTAATAACATAACTTGCCACAAAGTAGAAAGATAACTAATTCGGGGGATGAATCTTTAGATGAGGCTACCTTTTGTTATTATGCAATTGAAGTCCCTTTTCTCCTTTAAGTATGGCTAACAACACCTTTGGCTGTTAAATTCAGGCAGTTTCCGTAAGAAAAAAGCTACTTTTTGTTGCCCATCTCTCTCGCAAAACTGAAATATCACATATGTAAGTAGCACCTTTAATTCCCTCTTTCCTTCTTCGAGCAAGTTCTTCATGGCTATTATTTTACCCTCCACTTTTATTATTTTAACAGCATCGATCTCTTTAAAGATGTTGGAGAAGTTGTTCATGTTCGACTTATTGTAAACCACAATGGCAAGCATATGGGCTGTGGCTTTGTTGAGTTTGCTTCTGCTAACGAAGCAAAAGAGGTGAGAGCAGTTTATAGTAATAATGAAAAGTATTTTAGTAATCATTTAAAAAGTAGTTATTTGAAAGTACGATTGCTGATTAAATATTCTATATTGTAGGCGCTGGAAAAGAAGAACGGTGAATACTTGCACAAATGCAAGATTTTTCTTGAAGCGGCCGAGATAGCTCCATACCGTCCACCCAAGTAAATTGATTTTCCATGTTATGGAGATTTGTTTATGTAACTCTGGTTGTAACTTATTTGCTAGAGTTTGTATGCCATTACAAAAGACTAACGTTATTTATTTTTGTTGATTAGGTATTGCATAGATCACAAGGTTTGGTAAGGGATTTAACTATTTGCATCTTAAATTTGTTATCAAGAGCACATAGGGTGAAGTTTTTGGTATACTTAAAGGGTTTTTGATAATTCAGGTATGAAGACTACCTTCGACGAGAAAGCCTTCTGATAGAAGACGAGGCAGTGGAAGGACTTGATGAAACTCCTGCTTTTGTTGAGGTACATGTTCTTACTATCTTCAAAATATGTCATAACTGTTCCCACAAATTTAGAAGATGACATATTCTGGGGATGAATCTACGTTTTGTTGTGATGTAATATGAGTCATTTTCTTTTTGGAGTTGTGCTAACACCACTGACTGTTAAATTCAGGAGGTTGCTGTAAATAAAAAGACGCTCTTTTTTGCCAATCTCTCTCACGAAACTATAATATCACATATGTAAGTAGCACCTTTAATTTGCTCTTTATTTCTTGGAGAGAGTTTTTCGTGAATGGTTTCTTATCCTCCATTTTTATAGCATCGATTTCTTCAAAGATGTTGGAGAAGTTTGTCGTGCTCGACTTATTGTAAACCACATGGGTGAGCATGTGGGCTGTGGCTTTGTTGAGTTTGCTTCAACTGACAAAGCAAAGAAGGTAAGAGTAGTATATAGTAATGATGAAAAGTAGTATCAAGTAGTCATCTGAAAACTAGTGTATACTTATGATGAAATTTGCACAAGCAGTTTATTTGGAAGTAGGATTGCTGATTAATTCTTTTTATACTGTAGGCGCTGCAAAAAAAGAACGGTAAAACTTTGTGCCATCATAAGATATATCTTGACGTGGCTGAGCTAGCTCCATACCCTCTCCGACCCAAGTAAACTAATTTTCCATTTGGAGATTTGTTATTTTCTATAGTTTTGATGTCATTACAGTAGGGCTAACGCTATTATTTTTTGTTAATTAGGTACAACCTTGCAGAAAGGCTTTGGTAAGGAATTTAACTATTTGTCTTATGAGTTTTATTTATTTATTTATTTATTTATTTAAAATATATAACAAGAGCGCATATTGGGTGAAGTTTCTGGTATGCTTGGAGAGAGAGATCATAACGGTTTTTGATTTTCCAGGTGCGAACGAGAAAGCCTTCTGAAGAAAAATAAGAAGAAAGAGAAGGCACGTAAGAAGTTCGAGTTCTGCGGTAAAAAGATTACCTTCTCTTACGACGACGACTGATGGAAGAAGATGAATCTCTTTGGTGTGTTAAACTTGTGACTACAATGCAACTTATTTTAATTACTTTCTTATGTTCTTTTTGTGTGAAAAGCTTTGTTGTTAATCCATGATCTGCCTTGTGTATGTGATTTGGTTGTTAAGACAGTAGTGTGCCGAGGTACACAAACAAATTTACTTTCCTCATATTTGGTCTCAACTTGATTAGGTAGAACAGTTTTTCATATCTTTCACCAAAGTGAAAAAGGAGAAGTTGCATGTAGGTAACTCGGCACAGTAAAAGTATCATATACTTAAAAATTACCATGAAAATTATATGTAAATTCAAATTATATTTGTCTTAGACACGAACTACTTTACCCAATTAGATCTGCCAAATCTGTAATTAGTAGTCAGACAAGAAAAATGCAGTCTCGTGTAATTATATAGAACCCTCTCTCTCGTACAGAGACTTCAAAGCAATGTTTAAGAAGGGCCTTTAGGGTTTTGGCTTCGAGCAAAGAGGAAAAAAAAACTCCGCAACCGAGAGAGAAAGGAGCGTCGTGTGAGATCGGAATCAATGGAGTCTACAATCTCGTTGAAGACCAAAGGAAAAGGGAAAGGATCAAAGGGAGCTTCGTCTTCCGATGACAAATCCAAATTTGATTTCGTCAAGGAATGGAGCAATTGGTCATTGAAAAAGGCCAAAGTCGCGACTCACTATGGCTTCATCCCTCTCATCATCATCATCGGCATGAACTCCGATCCCAAACCTAATCTCTTCCAGCTCCTTAGCCCTGTCTGATCCAAATCCGAATCGAATCCGATCATTTCCTGGTTTGGCTTTATTATATCTATCTACGCGTGTTCTTCGATTCGCCGAATCTTCTTTTATTCAGTAGCTAGTTTCGAATACTTCCTCTACTCTATGGTTCTGTATTGACTCAGTTTTTTAGCTTATGATATATTGTGAAATCGAATCTGGGAATTTTAATAAGTAATGACCGAAACAAATGCTCTAAAGATTTGAAGTTTTTTGTATCATCATAGTGTTGGAATGTCTTGTATCATTTGTACAACATGTGTTATATGAGGTCGATCTTGAGGTTTCAATGCAACACAAGCCAAACCTATTTGCAACATCTCCACCATTTCTTCTTGTATACCCATTTGCCTCATTAGCTCAGTATCGAATACTTCTCCTGTCCACTCTTCCCACACCACCGACCTTATCCAGCTCGCCAAGTCCATGTTTTCCTCATCGTCGTCTTGTGATAGCGAACTCGCTGGAGATTTCCCTGTTAGGAGCTCTAGTAACACCACCCCGAAGCTGTATACATCTGAGAACTGTGTGGACTTCCTTGTGTCTGTTATCTCAGGTGCGTGGTAACCGGAAGAACGTAAGTTAGTCTGAGGGAGAGATCTCATGATGGGTGTTAAGCCGAGATCACAGATGCAGCCGTTGCATTGCGAGTCGATGAAGATATTGGAGGTTTTGATGTTGCCATGGACAAACCTCCCGTCGTCTGCTTCATGGATAATAGCCAACCCTCTTGCTGCACCTATGGCGATTCTTAACCGAGACTCCCAGTCTAAAGGTACTCGGTTCTCTCCTTTATCTCCTGCAAATGTTGAGTTCAGAGGCAGACCAGAGGAATATAGGACCAAGGAGATAACAGAGATAACTACTTACCGTGCAGCATCTCGAATAGGTTTCCTTTACTGTAGTAGCTGTAGACAGCGAGCTTATCGTTTTTGGAATAGTAGTAGGCTTTAAGCTCAGCTACATTATCATGCCTGATTCTACCAACGATCTCCATTTGTTGCTCAAACTCTCTTCTTCCCACAACCACCTCCTCTAATCTCTTCACTACTACTGTGATCGTGTCCTCCACAGCTACTTTGTAGGTTGTAGCAGAAAAACCTTTCCCCAAAATTTCTGCAGATGCAGCCAACAAATCATCCAAATCAAAGGTATAGTTACTTCCTCCAAAGAAAACGATTTTGCCATCAATATCTTCATCTTCTGGTGCCCAGTTAAGGGAAGGAGACGAATCTCTCTTCTTGGACCTCCATGAGAGTTTACCTTTCATACACCGTTTCTTTCGCAAGAAACAAGCCATCATCTCTCGGACGTTGCACCCAGAATGTTTCCACAGAAGGAAAACAATTATTTTCCCCGAAATCAAATGTTATCCAAAGCTCAGAGCATTGGTCAAACCTGGTAGAAAGTTTTAGGATACCCTCTCAACGATAGAGCAATGGGCCCCGAGAGAGCCGGTTATGTTGACTTTCCCCGGTAGAGAAGAAACTCTAAATCTTCTTCTTCTCAAGGACTCGAGCAAAGGGTTCGTCTTCTTGTTGTCATCGTCTTCACAGAGCTCTATGTTTCCCATTAAGCAGAGAATCCAAAACTATATATCGTCTCAGCCATTGTTGAAAAGAGTTTTGTCTCTATCTGTAAACGGAGAATCTTTTGTAACAGAAAAAAGTCAAAATAATGATTAAAAAAAATGATACGCCGGTCGTTAAGCCGGCAAAAAATCTTGCTTATAGTATTATTTTTAAGTTGACATGCATTAGTTTGGCCGCAAACGCATTACGCATCACCGTGATCGTTTTCTTCTTTCATTAGATTTTCTCAAACAAGCAACAACCCAAACCAAAAAAAATTGATTATCTCAAAATGCAAATGAATTTTGTTTCCATATTCTCTTATTTTAATTTTTTATATATTTTAATTTGAGATCTAATATCAAAATAGCAGAGTGGCGCAGCGGAAGCGTGGTGGGCCCATAACCCACAGGTCCCAGGATCGAAACCTGGCTCTGCTATACTTTTTTGCATTTTTTCCTAGTTTGTTTCAGATCGGACCATTTCGACTCGGTTTAATGAAAACCGAACGTTTCCAAAACTAATAAATTAAACGCCGTCGTTGTGGTCAGCGTCTTCTTCACCTAACAAAACGATCGAGATTAAAAAAAAAAAACGCTTCACCAGTTTGTTAAGTCAGTAGAGCCATTTTGCTTGTCCCTTGACTCCATCGACGAGTCCGTCACTTTCACCGTATAAATATCTCCGCCAATCTCTCTCTCTCTCCCCTCATCACCACCAACCTCCGTCAAAACCCCAACCTCTCTCTATCTCTCAACAATGGAGTCCGTCGCTCTATCTCGCATCGGTCTCGCCGGTCTCGCAGTCATGGGACAAAACCTCGCCTTAAACATCGCCGAGAAAGGATTCCCGATCTCAGTCTACAATCGAACCACTTCCAAAGTCGACGAAACCTTAGATCGTGCCTCCGATGAAGGAAAGCTCCCAGTCGCCGGTCAATACTCTCCTCGCGATTTCGTTCTCTCGATCCAACGACCTAGATCCGTCATCATCCTCGTCAAAGCCGGTGCTCCCGTTGACCAAACTATCTCAGCACTCTCCGAGTACATGGAGCCTGGTGATTGCATCATTGACGGTGGTAATGAGTGGTATCAGAACACAGAACGACGAATCGTTGAAGCTGAGAAGAAAGGATTGCTTTATTTAGGTATGGGAGTATCTGGTGGTGAAGAAGGAGCTCGTAACGGTCCTTCGCTTATGCCAGGTGGATCCTTCACTGCTTATAACAATGTTAAGGATATTCTTGAGAAAGTTGCTGCTCAGGTTGAGGATGGTCCTTGTGTCACTTACATTGGAGAAGGTGGATCTGGGAATTTTGTGAAAATGGTTCATAATGGGATTGAGTATGGTGATATGCAGCTGATTTCGGAGGCTTACGATGTGTTGAAGAACGTTGGTGGGTTGAGTAACGATGAGTTGGCTGACATCTTTACGGAGTGGAATCGAGGTGAGCTTGAGAGTTTCTTGGTTGAGATTACTTCGGATATATTTAGGGTTAAGGATGATTATGGTGATGGAGAGTTAGTGGATAAGATTTTGGATAAGACTGGTATGAAAGGTACTGGTAAATGGACGGTTCAGCAGGCGGCTGAGCTTTCTGTTGCGGCGCCTACTATTGCTGCGTCGTTGGATTGTAGGTACTTGAGTGGATTGAAGGATGAGAGGGAGAATGCTGCTAAAGTGTTGGAAGAAGCTGGATTGAAGGAGGATCTTAGTTCTGCGTCTCGTGGAGTTGATAAGAAGAGGTTGATTGATGATGTGAGGCAAGCTTTGTATGCTTCTAAAATCTGTAGTTATGCTCAAGGGATGAATTTGCTTAGGGCTAAGAGTTTAGAGAAAGGGTGGGACTTGAATTTGGGTGAAATGGCTAGGATCTGGAAAGGCGGGTGTATCATCAGGGCGGTTTTCTTGGACAGGATCAAGAAAGCTTACCAGAGAAACCCGAATTTGGCAAGCTTAGTGGTTGATCCTGATTTTGCTAAAGAGATGGTACAGAGACAAGCTGCGTGGAGGAGAGTGGTGGGTTTGGCCATCTCTGCTGGGATTAGCACACCAGGAATGTGTGCAAGTTTAGCGTACTTTGACACTTACAGGCGTGCTAGATTACCTGCGAATCTGGTTCAGGCGCAGAGAGATCTCTTTGGAGCTCATACATATGAGAGAACCGATCGTCCTGGTGCGTACCACACTGAATGGGCAAAGCTTGCAAGGAAGAGCCATTAGTGCAATGGTCCTTGAGGTTATTATTCTCTCTCATTCACTCTTCTGTCTTGTGTTTATTCTGAATTCAGTGTTTCCAATGTTTGTGTAGGGCTTTTGTTTCATCATTTCATCTTTTGGAAAATGTTTCATATGCTTTAGGCATACAACACGAAAACAAATTGTTTCAGCGTATTTTGTTGAGTTATATAATAAGAAATGCAATGCCCTGACTCTCTATCTCAGTCTCCCTGTTGTTGATAATGATATGTCTGAGAGTTTCTTTTGATTCTGTGTTCTGGTTTGGTGTATATTTCGAATTTGAATTTGATGAATTTTGAAAGCTCAAAGTCTTAGCAATACTGCAGTCTTTCGTAAAACTGAGGAAATTTTTTCCGGTCTTGAATAATGCCAAAACTCAACCAAAAAACGAATTGGGCTTTTTAAAAAAGGAGCCCATTATTGTTTTACTAACTTTACTAACATAATACGCATATCAGGCCGAACTATATACTGTATATCAAATTGTTTTGTTGGCTTAGAACATGTTTAACCCAACAAAAGTACAACCATCTTACGATGAGGAGTCCTCATTGAGGACAAAGCTAATACATCTAACTGATCTCGTGATCAAGTACGTGACTGAAAGTAGTTAACGAATCTAACTTTTACTTTTTGTCTAATTATATAAATCATATTAATATTTTGGTTTTTTGTTTTTTTTAAACGGATACCCGTTTTATATACTTTTAAAAAAGATCAATGGTCCCCATTACAAATGTGCAGTGAAGAACTTTGAAATCAAGATACCTAAGGATAAAAATAGAGCTGAAATGCTGTCCAGAGCTGCTAGTTTCCATCGAATAGTAAGATGGATTTGTCTTGTGACTTGAGTTTCAGTTTGGAAGGAGGATCCATGTAGTCGCGCATTGCACTCCTTCCAGATGTTGTATATCGCAGCTTGAATCACAAGTTTGCAAATGCCATTAAGTTGCCTGATTGTGGGAGGGTTCCTTAGCCAATTTAGGATACCACTGAATGTCGAAGGCGTTGAGATGCGATCTGATCAAAAAATTCAGCCAGAGGTTCTTGGAAAAGTTACACTGAAAGAATAAATAGTCTCGGGTTTCGTGGCCTGATAGGCAAAGAAGGCAATTCAGTGAAACTGGCATATTCCATCTTTTAAGTTGATCTCTGGTTGTTAGTCTGTCAAGGGCTGTCAACCAAGTCATAAAAGCCATCTTAAGTCATATTAATATTTTGTTATGTAAAGTTTGTCCGTAAAACAACACAAATTTCCACCCCGTTTACAAAATCAAAATACATGCTACTCAAAGTATAAGTAATGATGTAATTTCAAAGCAACTAGATTTAAACCCCTATACACTATAAGTTACTTCTTCCATTTCAAAATATAAGATGTTTTGAGTGAAAGAAATGACCACTTTAAAAAAGTTCAACCAATCATAAACAAGACAGCATAATAGAAAATATTAAACAAATCTAAAAGTAGCATAGAAACTTGAAAACATCTTATATTATGAAACAAATATTCTTCTCTAAAACATCATATATTATGAAACAAAGGGAGTATATTTTTATCAAAATTATTAAATTGGTTAATTTTATTTGTTTTATTTGATGTTTAAGATTGTATTTATATAGTTGTAGTTGATTTTTTTTTTTTGGCAAGAAGTTGTATTTGATTGTTAATTCTAGGTTTCAATATGTGGTATACCGGTGTACATAATCATAGTTTAATCATTTTAAATATGTATAACATTTTAATATTAATGGTGTTAACAAAATAATAAAATGATGATTTAACCTTGTTATAACACCAAATTAATAATATTTTAAACTTATATTAATATCGATCTAAACTGGCTCGTCATATAACATGTCCATTAAGCATATTTGTCATATTTATAATGGATTTGAGTCATCTATATTAACATTTTTACAGCAGTTTTGTCAAAGAAGGCTTGGAGTTGAAAACTATTTACATTTTATGCCATTGTAATTAATACATAAAAAAAAAGCACATTATCGAAAGAACAATTACAAAATTAATATTAACATTTTTGTATGACCAAAAAAATCAAATTAAGATTCTCCAATCATTAATTACCATAATTTTAGCACATTAACAGTAGTCTCTCTTTAATCTACCGAAATCTCCTCCCAAAATAATTTTGCATATCATATGAAAATTAAACATATTATCCTATCCAGAAATATAGAAACTATTACAATATTCCTTAACTTCCTTCGACTGAATGCCTAATTTTCTGCAAAGTTTTGAAAAACAGATTCATCAATCAATCATAAATATTCTTCATCATCACATTTTAATATATAAGCATGATAAATATGAAACGGAAAAATCTCAATCCTAACTAAAAAAATCAAAACTTCCCAAACAACTCGGATAGTTAAAAATATTCTAAATATTAGTTTTCACATATTTAGCAGCAAAAAATGAGTCAATCGTTTTCTTTTATCATAACCCTATAAATCAGTTCAAAATCGATTTTGTATATGCGTCATTATTACTCACCACATTCAATTTCGAAATTAATTTCCCCCCTAAATCTCTATATGCAAAAAAAAAAGAAACAAATTAAAGTCTCTGAAAATATCAAATAAGTTAAAGTTGGTATATTCCTAATAATCAAAAATTTTGCCAATATTTAATCCCTAATTAGTAGCATTGACGGTTAAATCTATTGCGTGCAAAAGTTGAAATATTCAACCTAATTTAGAGCCTATAAATTACTTGGCCCCTAATCGCAAGTTAGCATCACCAACAATATCTAACATACGACTTAATTAAGTGTTTTGTCAAACACCCTTTCTCTCCACAATTAGCATGTTGTATATTGTTTTGTTTATCATATCAATAAAATTAAGTTTTCAGTTTCTACTTAGACTAACCACCATTTGTATCCTCATGTCTATATTTTTTGTTAACTAATATGCATTATATGCTAATTGTTTTGTTGATATATTAGATACATATAATTCAATATCACCCACTTATAAACAACTTTTGATAGACTTTTTACATTTCTCTTTTATTATCATTTTTATATTATTAACTAATTTTTTACAGCATGTTACTGTTTAAAACAAGTTATCTAAAAGGGAAAAGAGAAAGACATTTGAACTCTATAATACATATATTTCGATACTAATCAAGATATATGAGATTCTTATGCATTTTTTTTTCTTTCAAAAAACAACAAAATAACTAAGACATTTGAGCTCTATAATACATATATTTCGATACTAATCAAGTTATATGAGATTCTTATGCATTTTTTTTCTTTCAAAAAACAACAAAATAACTAACGTAACCAAGGGAAAAACTAACACTTATCGTTTTGACAATCTTTTCTAAAATAATATTTTCTATATTTCACTTGGTTTACATTTTTTAATATTTTTAACATCATTTAAAAAATTTTAAAGTATGATTATTGATATAATTAAAATTACTAAAAACTTAAAAATTTATTTATATGAACTTATAAATGTTAAACATGTTATAAAACGGGGTTATATTGCATAATGCATTATAAGGTTAGACGGTTTACATTAACATTAGTATAAATTTAAAAAATAGCATTAGTCCCATGCTTGAACACGGGTTAAATCTTCATCTTATTGTTTTGTTAACACTATCAATATTAGAATATTAGACATATCTAATTAATTTGATTTATTATGATTATGTAAAAACAAATTGTACCATGCGAAATTCTAGAATTGATGATCAAAATAAAATTTTACAATCTTTAACACTAAACAAAAATAACAATATTAACAAAAAAACAAATGTAACTTAAAATTAAAAACTTTTAGCCATAAAATATTACCCGGGTTAAAATCTAGTTGTTTAAATTTTTCTACCTGATTTGAGATGTTATATACATATATATATATATATATTTGGTTGAGTAATATACGTTTGTTTAAAAAATTCAAATTGCAGCATATGCAAAAAAAACTTTTATTTTTCTTATACATATGTTTTATGTAATAAAATAATTCTAAAAACAAATAAAATCATATAAAAATGAAAAAAGAGAAGGAAATTGAAAAATTGTAATTGGGTTTTATTAGGGAGTGATTTTAGGAAATTTTGTTAAATATAATAAATTTTAGTTTCTAATTTTCTTAATAAACAATAAATATCAATGGCATAAGTTATAAATAGTTTAGAATTCAAATGTTTTTTTTCAAAAAAATATACTTCAAAAAGATATATATGTAGATGGTTTGACGAAACCAAGGAGGTCAGCAAATGAAGCATGTTCTTCAACCAATTCCGTCAGGACATTCCTAACATTCTTTAGGTTTCTTGGATATACAAATTAGTTTGCAACGCCGAAGATTTATGTAGTTCTGAGCAAACAACAACAAACTTATGGAGTTGCAAACTAACAACATTGCATGTTGACAAGCGGTTCACTTCTTCTGATTGGAGAATATTCATCATCTGGTGTGAGACACATCAGATTTATCAGATCATTTTCCAGGAAACAGGAGGAAATGAACTATTTTCTTGCCGCAATAATTACAAACGAACAAAAGATTCCTGGAAAAATATGGCCCATGTGGTAATGGATTAGACAAATGAAATAACACAAAGGTATACTTGATTGGACAACAAACAAATAGCGATCAACACAAAAATGTATTTCAAATACGAAAAAAATTCATCGTATGATGATAGATTCGAAGAAAATATAAACAGACCTCTCTACGAACTTGCTCGAACCAAACAAAAAAGCAACTACGCAATTTATAAGATTTTGGTCAGAGTAACAAGTAATCTCATGGAAAAAGAAAAAAAAAATCATTGAACTTACTCAATAATTGTAACACAAGGACGAACTAAATCTTACCTTACTCGATTCGATCTCTTTGCTCGATCTCTTACTTAAACGATTGCTAGTAATGCTAGGGTATTTGTTAACGTTACGTTACATCGTAGTAATATAACTGATATATTTCTCATATATGGAGATATTGATATATATATATATATATATATATTAACAAAAAAAATAGAAAATGCATTTAGTCATGTCAAATGTTGTTAATATTGGTTTAGTTATTTGTCAATTTGTCGTCACCAAGTTATTGGTGCTTGGGAAAATCTCTATTGGATGTGCCTGTCCCCATATTGTCTCCCTACCTTTTGATAATTAATAAACTCTTTCTTGAATCTAAGAATTTTGTTCCATAATTAATTCGTTTAATTGTGCCGAAATTATCATTTGGTAAATACTGTATAGTATTTTCATTGCCGACATTTGGTTAATGCTAAATGGAATTTATTCTATTGATGTGATATTATCGGATATCTAATCATTTATGATATAACTCATCCAATCTCAAAAAATTAATACTAGTGTTTATAGTTTTGAATATATTCTGTTTTCAAATAAAGGTTCTAGATGGAGATGTGTGGTGGGATATGGTTGATTTAGCTGCAGGAACGAGCCAAATTGTATCATAATTCTATAGATAAATATTACATCAAATTCGTCATCCCCCCAGTTATTATCAGAATTCATTTTTCCACTTTTAATATGAATATATGTCGACTCTCTTACGATTATTTTATAGTATATTTAACTATTAGTTAAATTCATTAATTAGTTGGAGGGAGAGACATTAGATGATGATAACCATGTTACCACTTCCATAAAACTTACACTTTACGGGACACGATTCAATGTTTTTGTACTTGTTGAAGTTCAATGTACATAAGATGTCGTTTTAACCTATGTAATATAGATTCGTATTACTTCCTTTCACAGAGCTAATCAGGAAAAATATTAATATGTGAAAATATTTCTATTTTACTTCTTTATGTGGTGTATGTTATGGTTTTATGATATGGTTTATTTTCTAAAAACACCGTCGATCTTATAATGTTATGGGTAATTTCCTTTTAGGATTTTCTTATGAAAACAGTTTTGTGGTTTTTTTTTTTGCTTTCTCTGTAATGTTTTCTATCACAAAAGGAAATAAGTATCTATCGCCTAATGATTTTTTTTTCCAGTTTTACATGTTAAAAAGAACAAACAAAATCTGATGTTACGGTGTGAGACATTTGTTTGGTTGATCGATTCATGTGTGTGAATCTGTGATACATTTGTTTAACAACTAAAGTCTAAAGATTTTGTATTACTTTCTTCCAAAACAATCCAATTGAAAATATGATACGCTGGGAAATTATACTTAGCTCAACTCTAACCTTGACTGATGCAGAAAACTTAACTAAACTTTATTGTTTACGAAGCTGCATGTTCTAGACAAACCACTGCTCAATTTGGAACATCAAAGTACAAGTTTATATGCTAAAAAATTGCTATAATTAATTAAGATAAAGATGCATCTTAGCAAGTTGGTCATTTACATAATGATACTTTATGTCATCGATATTCTCTCTTTACATAAGTATATAGTCATATTATATGCATCGGTAGATATATATATTTTCATTGCTTTAATTTACATAACATGAGCCTAATAGTAGAGAAAAGGCTACGAAAGAAAGGCTATGTGTGACCAAGATTTTGTAGGTGCTTATCTTGAATCTTTGAACTTCATAAGAAGCAGTACAAGTACAAATTCAAATCTTTTATAAGATTTTTAAGTTACTATATATGGTTTTGTTTTTAATTCAAACTGTGAACATTATAAAATATAATTTATTAATTTAAATGTATAACCTTCTATAAACTTGACAATATTATGTATACTATAATAAGATATTTAATTAAAATATTTCGTATTAACTTCAATTATCTTTTCAAGTAAGTAGAGGCATGTGTATTATATTTCACAAACAAAATTCTTAATGATTTTTTAGTACAAGTTCTCACAAATAACGCATTCAATAAATTAATCCTTTGGACTGAACAAAAGTGTACTCTTTAATTTATAATTTACTTGTATTACCTATTTTATTATAGATTAAGAATATTTGTCCTTATAATAGTTTTTTTGTTTGTCTTTTCAACCGTAGAAGCAACAGGCAGAATATCCACGTGTACTGATAGGTTCTTTGTAGACGAAATTAAGATCCCTTTTATTTTTTTCTAAGTTTTTATATTCTTATGTACTTTTTGTTTAATATCAAAAAGCAAGTTTCCCGGTAACAAGGTCCAGCCGCTCGAGTGTAAAGCAGACAATTATAATGAAACATAAAGCAAATTTCTAAATTTTAATTGATTACATAAAAGCAGAAAAATTGTTTTAAAAATTCAGCATATTAAAGGAGTAATCATGTTTGTTTGATGTGTTACGGTTGTTACGAGTTTTTTTCTACACCAAGACTTGCCTCAAATTTTCGGACCTATATATAGCAAATGAAAAAAAAAAAAAAAGACCTTTTATATTGGTAAATGAAATTTAAGCACCGGTTGTGAAATATTAGACATGATTTACACTTTTTGCTTAACCTATGAATTCTAGTATCAGAAAACATTCGAAAGTACATATTTTACCAATATACCAAATGAATTTCTGAAAATTGGGATCTTAAAATTCATAGTAAACAAATTATTTTGATATGAGGTTTTCTAATATGATCTAACTTGATTATCAAATTTGTGGGTTTTTGTTTTCTTGTTTTTTTTAGAAGTCTTCTAGTTACACTATGTAATTGAGATTGTATATAAAGATACATAAATTAAGTAATACTAAAAAAAATTGACATCTTTGTAAATGGAAAATAAAAACAAAGAATCAAACAAAAACATGGTGAAAAAAATATCCACCCACTTATATTAATAAAACATATATATATATATATATATATATATATATATAAATTCGAATTGTTAGTGCCACAATTACAAAAAAAAAAATGCATATAACATTGTGGGTTTTGCCGGTTTATGTTTACCTTTGTTTTTGCTATAAAAAGCCAATACTCCTTCATTTTCTTTAGACATCTGATCTCATTCTCTCATCTTCTCTAGCTTCCTTCTCTTCCTTTTCTTCTCTTCTTTCCACATAAACTTTTTCTTATATTAATTCTTAATTATGGTGCCGCAAGAAATCTACTGTCATCTAGGGTTATCTTGAAGATTAGAGTTGATTCTAGTACACACATAGAGGAACATCCTTGCCTCATGAGTCACAAACATGGGCTATCTAACTAACTGTTTTGTGTTTTTATGCTATAGTATTGTATAATCAAATAACTTGTGTGCTTGTATATATGCCTCTAGTTAGAGTTGTTATCATGGTTATATATAGATGTTGATTTGGTGGAGGAAGAGAGCTTTCTTCGGTCCACTCATGGAGTAATATGTGAGATTTAATTGACTCTTGACTCATTCATCCAAATACCAAATGAATGAATATGCCCGCATATGGTAAATGAATGAATGATGCGAGAGACAGTTTGAGTCTTCACTTCTCTATGCTTGGACTGAAGGGAGCTCCCTATTTTTACTTTCCTACGTCGGACCACATTTCATCTAGATGTATACAAGCATTGATTTTTTTGTGTGTAACTAATGATCAAGTTCAACGTTGATATATATAAGTAAGTCTGACACTCGACTTATATGAGTGTTTCTGGTGTTATGTTTTGCAGGATTCAGCCGTGGACCTCCCTGAACATTTTCGAGTCCAATCTATGAAGATTTTACATTCTCTTTGTAATGAGTTGGCATTAAAAGTTTCACCACAAAAAGCAATATATGTTTCTAGATAAGGTTTCACTAATTCATCACCAAATGTATTTTCTGTTTCCTTTGTAATTCATGTAAGGTATTTATGTATCTAAGCTATTAATCTAAGCTATTTCAATATTACTAAACGCAACTGCAAGTTCAGAAATTTATCTAGCTGTTGATCCATAAGATCAGATTATAAGAAACCAATGAAAAAGTGGTATATATATATATATATATATGAAATGTTCAAACACAATGTCTTTACATGTGTTTGAATAATTAGGGTTTTGACATTAAAACCCTAAGATGGGCTGTAAAGTATCAAATTCAGACGAGAGAGAGAAAAAGAGATCTCAGTGTTCAACGACAACATCACCTCGGGTCTTGATCTCTTTTCATTGCAACAAGTTCCTAGATATGTCTTCTTCATGGTTGGAAATAAAAACCCTTTAATGACTAAACTACCCTCATGCTAGGGTATCCTCTAGAGGGCAAAATCGAATTAAGATCGACATTTGACGAGTGTCAACATCATCATCATGCATTGATGTACATTTTGTTCACATATATGCTGTATTTTCCATTGTACTAATTTACAACTTGAAATATTTGAATATTATTGTGAAAAAGAATCATTCTTTAGATCGGGGTTACTGAGCGTAATCTTCACATAATCAAAAACTATGATTTTTATCTAGGTTATAATAATCTATGGAGCATGACTAAATATATGTTTGAGATTCTTGTAATGATGCCACACATCTCCACCCAATAGGAAGAAGAAGAAGAAAAAAAAAAGAATTTTAACTAATTGAAGTTAAAATAATTATATGTATATGTGTAGACATAGTTAAGAATAAGATACCAATTTTTAATATTAATTAAGAAGTATCAAAATTATGCTATTTTAAAGCATACAATTGTATGCCAAATATAGGTGACAATCTTTTTCCAATCCACTTTATAATATTGTGTGTGTATATTTTCTTTATTCTTTTTACTCATTGTTCTTTCTACATGTGTGGATTTATGGGTTTTGACATGTGGCATAGTCCTATGAGAAGTGACCTTGACACACATGTATACATACTGTAGATATGTATCGAGTATGAAACTTAATTACTAAATGGTTTGGTTTGATTGAAGAAGCCAGCGCATGTGTTAGATTAGTTATTATGGAATTTCCAACCTATGCTCAGATATTGTGTGTGAAATGTCTAAATTTGACAGCTATTCTACAATATGTCAGCTAAAAGGCCTCAAGCGTCTTTTTATTAGGGTAGAAGAAATAAGAGACACACAATTTTTAACGAGGTTCAACAAATGCCTACGTCCTCAAACTTTGTTGGTAATACTTTTTAAGCACAATTACAGTTAGTGTTTAATATTGGATTTACACAAACCTAAGATCTTTTTTTCGCTTGTTCCCAATCTATTCCCAACCCACTAAGAAATCCCTAAGATCAACAATACTAATCTACACCCAGGATTCTCACTTAGAAACAAAAACCCCCACCTTTTTGCCCCAAAAATGCCAAAAGGCTTACAAGGTTTTTCCTCTCTTTTTCACGTTCTCAAGAGGTAAGTTTCTAAGTCCTAGAATCTCTATATTTAAAGGATTTCGTGCCTCTCCCAAGCTAACAACTTTCCTAAAATCTAGAGAAAATATTCCATTTAACTTTATTCTTTGTTAAACGAATATTTCCTTTCTCCATTAAATCTTCTAAATATCTTCAAGCTTCCTTTTTCTTCGTGCTTTACCTCCAAGCAATATCCCAAAATGTGCCTTAAGTATATCTTCATAAATCTTCAAAACCAAAACATACAAACAAAATCAACAGGCCTCTGATGCTCTTTTATCAGACAGACGCTTGTGCATACATCAGACGTCTGTGCCGAGACAGAAGCTTGTGCAGACATATTTTGTACAGCTTCCTGAACTTTATCTTCAACTTGAGCTTGCCCACATACACTTACATTCTCCCCCTTTTTTACTGAGTTTTATAACTCAAGCACAACACTTCATGATTCTTGGAAATCCATAACACAACCTCTTGAAGACTCCCCCATAATCAAACAACATCTTGGAAACTCCCCCTATAAACAAAATCATATTCTTCTTACACCATCTCCCCCTGCTTGAGTGGTAAAACTCATTAAAAAACATTAAGAGCTCAAGTTTAGACAAAGCATCCTTGACAAAGCATCCTGAAATATCAACCATCAGCACAAGACTTTGATCAGTCGTCAAACAGACAATTGTCTTTCTTCTTATTATCTGGTCTGTGAGACGACATTCTTTGGCTCAACATCTCGTTCTCCAACGTTTTCTCCATTGGCCTGAATCTTGGAATTTCTCATGCACATGTCTTAGATGTCGTCTCTTGCTTTGAACACCTCTCTGATTCCTTGAGTAGCCACTGTCAGAATACAAATGTTTGTCCCTTGATGCATGCTTTGTGTAGTCTTCAGGACGATATAAATCATGCTTCTTGATCCAAATTTGATTGAATCTTTGACCCTCTTTGGAAAATTTCTTCCTTCCCATGACTTGTGTTACCCTCTTCAAGAACTTGTAACATTGAGCTTTGATATGACCAGATTTCCTACAATACCAACAACCAATCACTCTTTTCTTAAAGTTGTTGTGTACAGACGCCTGCCAAGATTTCAGCCGGTTGTCACTAGTCTCCTTGCTGACAGACACGTTTTGGACCTTTGACGGAGATATACAGAGACTTGAATCTACAACTTTTGAAGCCAAGGTTTCTCCTATAACAAACTGAGTAGTTGCACCAGAATCACTTCCATGGTAACCCAAACCCCATCTGACATTACATGTTCTACCAGTTGTCAGAATCTTGTCAAGATCCTTTGTTCCTCTGCTTAACATCTTGATGCTTCATAACTGATATTCTAAATGTTTGTCTAAATCACAAGACTTTACTTTCTCCAGAGCTAGATCTTCTTCCAGATTTGAAATTTTGCTTAACAAATCATTCTTCTCTGTGACAAGCCTCTGATTTTCCTTTTCCTTTTGTATCAGATCTTTCCTCAGAGTGTTGATTTGATCATTCAACAACAATTTAAGTTCTTCTTCTGCTGGCTCAGAGTCCTGATTCGTACAACAAATTGTTCTATTATCAGACTTCAGTTCCAACTTATCAGCAGCAAGTTTCATTGAGCAACAAAGTGCAACTAACTTTGACTTGTTTGTTTGAGGCTTTTTGTGTTTTTCTTCCTTTTTGGCGAATGCAGACTCTTGAACCCTTTCTTCCTCACTGAAGGACAATCTGATTTAAAATGACCAAAGCCCTGACAACCATGACACTGAACCTTATTCCTTTTCTGTTCTCCTATGATCTTCAAACTCTTGCGTCCTATATGCACCACAAAACTCTTAAGTTCTCCTGTTTTACTAGCCACTGTGTTCTCTTCACTATCACAGACTGAGAAAATATCAATTCCTTGTGTGTCCTTACCTACATCAGACGATAAGTATTGCAACTCATAGTTTAGCAATCTACTTGTTACCTCCTGAAAAGATATATTGTTTATATCAAGAGCAACATCCATCGCAATTTTCACAGGATGATATCTATGAGCTAAACCCCTCCACAGTTTCTTGACCAACTTCCTGTTTTTGTAATTCTTTCCAAGAGCTCTAGCTTCATTCGCAATAGCATAAATTCTACCACTAAAAGCAGTAATGTTCTCGAACTCATACATCCTTAGGTTCTCAAACTCAGAAGCAAGAATATCTAACATTGTGCGTTTCACACTTGTTGTACCTTCAAAGATAGTTTGCAGAATCTCCCAAGCCTCTTTAGCAGATATACAACCTTGAATCAATGAGAACTGATCCCTGCGAACGCCACCAAATATTGCTGAAAGTGCCAGAGAATTCAATCTGGACAAAGCTTTGTTAGATTTTGACCACTCTGTGTTGGGTTTTGGAACAACCACCTGATTTCCGTCTAAATAAACAGCAGTCTGTTTCGGCGACTCCCATCCAAGTTCGACTGCTGTCCATTCATCTTCATGAATTCCTTTAATTCTATGCATCAAGAACACCTTCCACATCCCATAATAATCTAGATCTAACACCAATAAGTCTTTTGCCATGAATAACATCGATTGTGCCTCCATGTTCTTCTTCCCAAGATCTTCACCCTTTTGTTGAGTCAGACTCTGCACAAATGCCTGCTGTGATACCACTTGTTAGTGTAGAAGAGACAAGAGATACACAATTTTTAACGAGGTTCAGCAAATGCCTACGTCCTCAAACTTTTTTGGTAATACTTCTTGAGCACAATTACAATTAGTGCTCAATATTGGACTTACACAAACCTAAGATCTTTTCTTAACTTGTTCCTAATCTATTCCCAACCCACTAAGAGATCCCTAAGATCAACAACACTGATCTACACCCAGGACTCTCATTAAGAAACAAAAACCCTCATCCTTTTCCCCCAAAGATGCCAAAAGGCTTACAAGGTTTTTCCTCTCTTTTTCACGTTCTCAAGAGATAAGTTTGTAAGTCCTAGACCCTCTATATTTAAGGGATTTCGTGCCTCTCCCAAGACTAACAACTTTCCTAAAATCAAGAGGAAATATTCTATTTAACTTTATTCTTTGTTAAACGAATATTTCCTTTTTCCATTAAATCTTCTAAATATCTTCAAGCTTTTTTTTTCTTCGTGCTTTACCTCCAAGTAATATCCCAAAACGTGCCTTAAGTATATCTTCATAAATCTTCAAAACCAAGACATACAAACAAAATCAACAGGCCTCTGATGCTCTTTAATCAGACAGACGCTTGTGCATACATCAGACGCCTGTGCCGAGACAGAAGCTTGTGTAGACATATTTTGTACAGCTTCCTGAACTTCATCTTCAACTTGAGCTTGCCCACATACACTTACGGTCTTAACATCTTTTTAAACTATAATGACTGTTAAAAACCTAAATCCAATCTTAACAAAAACTGTTAATGACAAAACAAGTAAAAATACGCATACGATTCGTAATTCATCTTTAATATATATACAGAAATATGTTTTTAGGTTTTGCTACTACGTACCTTATATTATTTTATCATAGGTATATACTTTTTCAGAGTAGCTAATAGATTGAATTCCACAATTCAAAAACTCTATCTTATATGGTAAGAGTATGTAGACCATCGTAATTACACAACAAAAAAACAGCCAATTTTCCAGGGATAAAATCGTTGGTAAACCCTCGGAAACAGTCGTTTCGGATGAATTACCAAGAATAAAAAGTCCTCGGAAATTGTTTGTCGGAAATTAGAACTCGTCTGAAATCCGTCGGAAATTTTCGACGGATTTCCAAGGATTAACTGTTTCTAAGAGATTTCCAAAGACGTCAAACTACCGAGGAATTTTCAAGAGCATCACTTTTGCAAGGGTTTTCCAAGAGACATGATTTCCGAGGGATTTCCAAGGGATACAGTTTCCAAGGATTTTCTGACGACGTCGAAGTTTCCGAGGACTTTCCGAGGGATCTTATATATAAATTTTGAATATAGAAATTCTCAATAATAAATAGAAATTCTCTATTTTCCCTAAAAATAGAAATTCTCAATAATAAATAAAATAACAATATATATATCAAAAAGCTTAAAATAAATATATAAATATCCTAATACAAAATATATACATCCCAATACATAATTATCTAACTAAATAACAATTTTCATAAAACTAAAATAGTTATAAAAAAACAAATTATTTTGGATTAGGAAGAGGAAATTGTCCAGAAAATTGGGAGGAAATGAAACTTTGAAGTTGGGAGAGTGTTGTTTGGGTCTGGATAAATTGTTCCTTAATCTTGAGGTTTTCTTGCTTCAGTTCCTCGACAGTCGCGTCTTTTTCTTGTACGATCTGGTTAAGATCTTGAACTTGTTGAAAAAGTTCATTGTCCCGAGGAAAAACCAAAGAGACATTCCCATCTCGTGACACAAGATTTCCTAAACCGGTTCTCCAACCCTAGGTTAAAGGAATTTCCTAAGTAACAAAAAAATAATTAATTAGTAATTAGAAATAAATAAAAAGATAAAACATTATATTCAAATATACCTCAAGACACAATTTAAAAATTAAATCCAATCAAAATCTTTAAACTAATATCAAAATTATTAGAAAAACCTACAAAATTTAAAAAATTAGTAATCAAATAAAATGTATTTTTTTTTACAAAACTATTTCAAATCCCAAAATATAACAACTTGAAAACTAAATCCAATCAAATCTTTAAACTAATATAAAATTATAAGAAAAACCTACACAATTTAAATAAATAATCAACAAATGAATTCTAAAGTAAATTCTTTCTATAATTCTTTCTAAAGTTAATTATAAATTAGTAATTAACAAGTAAATAAAATATTTTTAAAAACCTGATTATAAAGTAAATTCTTCATAACTTTAATTCTAAAAACCAAATTCTAATTATAAAAACCAAATTCTAAATTAAATTCTTCCTAATTCTAATATAAATCCAAATAAAAATCCTAATTTAATAACAAATCCAATTAGGATCTAATTAAATATATTCAGAAACCTAATTCTAACAAAATATTAACAAACAAAACTAAGAATCATGTATCAAAATCATAATAAAATAAGAAACTTACATGATTATGTGGAGGAGAAGACCGATGCCGGAGTGGAGGAGAAGACCGACGAAGGAGTGGAGGAGAAGCCCGAAAATCAGAGTGGAGGAGAAGACCAGAGAACACCACCAGCGGCGGAGGAAAGACCGGCGGCAAGGCAACAATCGGCAGGGAGGAAGAAGACCACCGGCGGAGGAGAAACGAACGGTTTTAACAGCACAGTTCGGCTGGGAAAAATTGTGAGGTCGTATGTATATATATAAATCTTTCAGAGGGATATAACCGTCGGAAATTTCTAGGAAATAATTAAGGTTTTGCCGCGTGAATGAAATAATAGGCGGGCATACAATTTTCGCATCGCAAAACCGTCAGAAATCCGTCTGAAATATTTTGGGTCCCCTCGGAAATTCTTCGCATAGTAATTGTATGTATATTTATTGGCTAGTCAACCATTTATTTAACCCAAAAACACACAAAATTTGGAAATTCATCGGAACAGTCCAAATCCCTTGGAAATCCGTCGAAAATATTGTACCCCTTGGTAAACCATCGAAAATTTTCGAGAATGTTTAGATGGATTTATTTTTTATAACTGTTTTATTAAAATTAATTGATCTTAATAGTTGTTTAAAACTTGCCTAAGACATATTGTCAACACAGTTACAATTAGGATCATAATAGATAAAAAAATCACATAGTTTTTATAAATCAAATAAATTTCTACTAAGTTTCAACTATATCTCTAATATCATCTTATAACCACTAAGTGTAGATAATGTAATCTTTCAAGTGTTGTATTTTTTTGTGGTACAATGTTTCATAATATAATTAATTGTCAAATATGGCTTATTATAGTATTAGACAACACATTAGATGTATCAAAATTACTAAATTCTTTGTATAAATAAATTCTGTAGGAAAACCGTCGGAAATTACCGACGAATTTCTGAGGACGTGGAGGAAATTTCCGACAGAATTCAGAGGATGCGGTTTAAGCCTCGGTAATTCGTCGGAACTTTCCGAGGGTTTTCCTTGGAAATGAGATTTTTTCCTTAATATGACCAAATTTGTCTTCCCTCGGGCAGCCCTTTGAAATTACTTACGGATTTCCGACGAAATGTCCGACGGATTTGCGAGACCATATTATATTCTTTGGTTTTCCGTCTGTAATACCGAGACTAATATATATATTTATACGTATTTAATATATAAATATACAAATACATACAAAATTATATATATAATCGTAACGGATATAATCACAACGGATATAATGGCATAGGTCTCAGTAATCCGTTGGAAATCTATTAGAATTTACCAACGGTCTTCTATCCCTCTGAAAGTCGTTGGAAGTTTTGACAATTTTCCGACGAGTTTCCGACGACCGGGTTTTCGTCAGAAATTTCCAAGATATTACCGACGGAATAACAAATTTCCGAGGGTTTTCTAAGAGTCGTCGTTTCCTCTTGGAAAACTGTCGGAAATTTCTTACGAATTTTTTCCTTCCGAAATCGACGTGCTTTCTTGTAGTGTTAGATCCAAACACACCCCTAAATTATTAAAATAAATGTGCTTTGTAGATAGTTTTATACTTACAAATTTAGGGATTAGAAGAATACACCATTTCACAAACATGATGAGACAAAGAATATTTTTGGTGGATTATGGCATTTGACTTTAATACCATTGGCACACTAAAAAGAGACAATATGGTGATGAAGGAGAATTAAAAATGCAGGTCTCATTATATTATAGGACGTATATACACATATTTATATGCAATACACATTTAACATTTATCTGTGTATATGGTGTGTGTGACATCACACAATCTCTCTTATAAACGACAATATATAAAGTGCGATGAAAAGCAACACCTGAGAATGTGCAATTATTATAATTGCTTAGTTGGGTACAGTTGACAGATCTTTTATATTCGTCTTTAATTATTCTAAGATAATTGTCACTAAGTTTCTATTCTCCAAAACATAAGTATTCACAAACCATGTGTGCCACTTAACTTTATATAGTAGAGGAACTATATGAAGTATTTTTTATTGTGAATTTAATTTGTAACACCATACTTTTGGTCAGAACTTGCTATTCTTAAAACTGGTTTGAACGTTGAATAGTTGTGACTGTTTGGGGTAATATATAATTTAGGGTTTGTATAACTTATCTTATATGAATCTTCTAGCTAGTAAGTACCACTTATTTGTGATGATTTTTATAACTTATCCATACAAGTGGTTAGGTAATATATGACTGTCTTAGTACTACACTCTAGATACCTTAGAAGGTGTTAAGATGTATTACCAAAAGTACACGATTTGATCACCTAGTATTTTGTCATATTTGACAAGGGTGATTCGATTCTTGCATGGCATGTTGAGAAGGGTAAAAAATGTTAAAATTACAAAATATCTATATAAGTAATTTAAAGCACTAGTTGAAAGTGCATTGGTAATGTCCAACATTTAGGATTCGGTGCGTAATTTTTGTTCTATTTGTTTGTAACCAACTACAAACATAATGGTCCCCCAAACTTATCATAAATCTTGAGAAGATGTTTGAAATAATCAACCCACTTCATACAAATTTAAATGAGAAAAGAATACCATGGCGGCATGGGCTAAAGTAGCAATGCTCCAAACCTCGAGGGTAGTTCTGTAAAATGCTGACCTAACAACATTTGTCAACCCTTCAACAACTACAAAAGCACTAAATAAAAACTCCCATTAAGTCCACTTCAATGGATCTTGTCAATTTCAAAGCATTGTGTAGAAGAAATGAATCCGTCACTTTCAGGACATTATTTATATACAATGAAAGGAACATTGACTTGAGAAGAAAAGTTTCCTAGAGAAACAATGTGAAGAGCAAGGTAAACATGAACCAATATAAACATATCCCCCACAGCGAAAAAGTTGAGTAGCATGTAAAAGTTACCTGTTCATGGTACAATCTCCTACTCAATAAACTTCCTAGTCGCGCCCTATAAACTAAGTGAGGGACATGCGGTTAGTCTCTTGGGCCTCAAAGTTTCACCTTTTTCAACTTCTCTAATAGTTGCTTCCTTTCAGGCTTCAAATCCGATTATATGCTTATGCAGCCTCATAAAGGCCCAACATGTATCCATCGGGGCATCTCATGGCCGCAACCTAGTTAATCAAAAAAAAAAAAAAAAACCGCAAAGATACTTCACCATGTTCCATTTAAGAAAGCGAGTCCCAAATGAAACTTGAACAACATTTTTTTTTTGACGATCAAACTCCATATATTAAGTTATCGGAGATGATTTTCTTCGAAAGAGAGCCAATTAGGTACCAACGAGCTTACATGGGAAAAACAGAAACCTCGTGCTCTTGCACATTTCGCAAGTTTATCGGCACGGATATTATCCTCTCGGGAAATATATCTAATACTAAAATTAGCAAATCTATCTCTGAAATGAATAAAATCCTACAATTCTGATGAAAAAGTCGGCCAATCCTCGATATTAGACGTCATCCTTAGGAGGTCTGAACAATCCGTAGCAAAAAGGGCTTTATCCAAGTCCAACGCTAATAAGCACTCCATAGCCCAAATAAGGGTATCTAACTCTGCATGTAATGGGGATAAGCTTCTGCGCGATCCTTTTAGCCCCATGTGCAGGATTCTATCACCGATAGACGCAATCCAGCCATGCCCACTCCTATCCACCTCTGTATGCCAAGATCCATCTATAAAGCATACAAGGGATTCTTGAGGAATTGGGATCGAAGGTATGCATGCTTCTACTACCGCTGGTGCTAAGTCTCTGTTATTTGCTCTTCTCCAAACTTCTTCTTCTTGGATAGCTTTCTCCAGTGTATCTTGCGGAGATTCAGAGATATTTTCAAACACTTTCTTATTTCTTGCCTTCCAAATGTACCACATCATCCACGGGAACATTCTCAAGTTTTGATCAGTTGCACCAGAGTCTCTGCCACGCCCATATAGAAAATCGAGGTTGCTATATAGGGAAGATGAAGGGAACACCATAGGATGGGAAGGGATTGTCGATAAAGCCCATACTTGACGTGCTGGGGGGCATTCAAATAGCATATGGTTTATAGTTTCCTCCTCCGCTCCACATCTAGGACAATCTTTATCTCTACCAATATGGCGATAATGCAGGCGTTGACATGTTGCCAAGCACCCAGTCACACATTGCCAAACGAAATGCTTAAGCTTCCGTGATGTTTTTAACTTCCATGCTTGCGCCTTAAGTGTCGTAACACTAGGTCCCTGAGAAGGGAGGTCGCAAGCAGGGCGAGAGATAGCTCTCGCGGCTTCGTATCCAGATTTAACGGTATGATTTCCAGACTTTGTCAGAGTCCAAGAATAGCCGTCCCTCGAGGCATTCAAGCTCGGTTTAATCCCCAAAATAAGGGTAATTTCTTTCGGGGGGAAGAGTTCCCGAAGACGTTCAATTTTCCACTTTTTTGTGTTGAAATCTATCAAGGTGTTAACACAAATCAAAGGATTTCTCTCACTAGTTAAACTTTGGGGTGGCCGTGCTGGCGTATCTGGGATCCATGGTTCAGTCCAGATGCACGTATTAAAACCCGAGCTTATGGTCTTACGAATTCCGTACGAAAGAACCTGCTTTGCTGCCAACATGCTCCTCCAGCCATACGAAGGTCGATTTGATACTTGTATCTCTAATGGACTACAATATCGAAAGTATCTCCCTTTTAGAACTCGGCTAAGAAGGGAATCTGGATATCTCAACAATCTCCATAGTTGCTTTGCCAAAAGCGCAAGATTAAATTTTTCTAGTGTTCTAAAGCCTAGCCCACCTTCTGAAAGTTGAGTACACAATTGCTTCCATGATATCCAGTGTAGTCCTTTACTGTCTGCTTTATTACTCCACCAGAAATTGGCTATCGCGCTAGTTAGTTTTGAGCATATAGCTTTTGGTAAGAGAAAACACGACATTACATATGTCGGAATTGCTTGCGCCACTGATTTTATCTGGACTTTCTTGCCTCCCTTGGATAGAAATTTCGAAGTCCATAAGTTTACCTTCTTATGGAGTTTATCCCTCACGAATGCAAAGACTTGTGCCTTTGACCCATGAATCTTCTCAGGGAGACCCAAGTATGTACCCATGCCTCCTTCTTGTGTTATCCCAACAATAGATTTGATCTCTTGACGTATATAGGACGAGACCTCGGTTCCAAACATGATAGAAGATTTGGAGAAGTTAATTTCTTGTCCAGACGCCTCACCATAAAAGCGGATTATATCGACAATTTCCTTGCATTGCTGAGGATCGGCTCTGCAGAAGAATAAACTGTCGTCTGCAAAAAGTAAGTGGGAAACACGTGGGCTTGCGTTCGAAATACGTAAACCCTGGATCTTTTCCTCTCTTTCTGCGTTCCTAATTTGAGCAATTAAGGCCTCAGTACAAAGTATAAATAGGTATGGAGAGATTGGGTCCCCCTGACGAATCCCACGTGTTGGCCTAATTCGTCCCTTGGGATCTCCATTGATCAAAATACGGTAGGAGACGGAAGTAATGCATTGCATTATCCAACCCACCCATTTTTGATCAAATCCCATTTTTTCCATCAAAGCTCTTAAGAAATTCCATTCCACCCTATCATAAGCTTTACTCATGTCCGTTTTTATTGCCATAAATGTTTTCCGGTTGGCCTGATTAGAACGGAGGGCATGGAAGTTTTCTTGAGCAATGAGGATATTATCTGTGATTAATCTTCCTGACACAAAGGCAGATTGGGTCTCGGATATAAGTTCCGGCAAAAACTTCTTGAGACGTAAGCTCAGAATTTTTGAGATGACCTTATCGCTCACATTACACAAGCTAATAGGGCGAAATCTTGACATTTCACGAGGTCGTTCTCCTTTCGGGATTAAACATATATTTGTCTCATTTAGCTTGCCATCAAAAATTCCTGAGCTAAAGAAGTTCTTCACCATCTTAGTGAGATCGCCTTTTATGGTTTCCCAAAAATTTTGGAAGAACAAAGCAGTCATCCCATCCGGTCCTGGAGCCTTTCCCGGATTCAGGGAGAACAAAGCTCGTTTGACCTCCTCTTCTGAGATTTCTTTTGTGAGATGCTCATTCATGTCAGGTGTGACCAATGTAGGTACATCCTTTATGGCCAATGTAGGGTCGCTCGCATTCGAGGAAGAAAATAGATTGTCAAAATACTCCACCGCTACTTTTTCTATCCCTTCTTCTGTATCAACCCAAACTCCAAGTTGATTAAGGATACCAGTGATCTTGTTCCTTGCCCTTCTTTGTTTTGTGGAAGCGTGGAAGAATTTTGTATTTTTATCTCCTTCTGCAAGCCAAAGTTCTCTGCTTTTTTGGTGCCAATATGCTTCTTCTTTCCTATAGGCCTCACAGAGCTGCCATTTTAGGTTGAGGAGAGTTTCCGACAATGCTTGATCATCTACATAGGTCTCATCAATCTTTTTTTGGAGATCTTTAATCAATTTTTCTGAATTTGTTTGATTATTTTTCTTCCAAATGGAGATAGCTCGTTTGCAATTCTGGATTTTTTTCATAATGGATCGTTCGACGGATATTTCATGACCTCCACATCCGTCTAACACCGCCTCTTTGAGGCCTGGCTTACTAATCCACCTCTTGTCAAACATAAACCTTCTCAAATACTTTTTTGGACGTGTTAGTATTGATGCAAGGAGAGGACGATGGTCTGAACCCCACATCTTCAAGTACTCCACATTAGTGTGGGAAAATATATTGTGCCACTCTTCATTTCCCATGGCTCTATCCAAACGACACCGAATCTTACCATTTGACCGTTGACCAATCCATGAAAATTGATTACCTTGGAAAGGAAAATCGATTAATCCACATGAATCAATCATAACACGAAATGGTAAAAAGGAAGATTCTGATCTCTTTTTTCCTCCTCTTTTTTCGTGATTCCCGGTTATTTCGTTGAAATCCCCAATAATAAACCAAGGCTCGGATCTGGTAACTCCGATACGCATTAGACGTTCCCACACATATCCACGATTTGCGGGAATAGGGTCACCATAGATAAAAGTCATAAAAACTCGGTTTCCATTAATGATTGTTTCGATGTCGATCAATCGATCATCTAACAACAAGAATTTAACCGGATAGTCCTTTGAATAGAAAAGGGCTAAACCTCCACTTGTACCTTCAGGCTCAACTGTTTGGAGGTTGTCGAATCCTAAATCAACTTGCAAAGATTGCAGAAACGTCTTATCGTTTTTAGTCTCAGATAAAAACATGAAACCTGGTGAGTACATTCGACACATCTCTCCCAGTCGACGAGAAGTCTCTTTAGCTCTCGCCCCTTGGCAATTCCATGCTATGGTTCTCATAAGTTAGTTCCGGAGGGAGAAAAAAACTCCACCGTACTAAACTTGCAACTCGGAATTGTAACCTTTGCTGAAATATACACTTCACTAAGAAGGAAGTATGAAAACTTTTTCAATAGGTCCATTAACAAAGAAACACCACATTGTCCCAATAGCATGGGGGACAAAAATTGTCCTATAATCATCTTAGCCAAGAACTGGTCCATCTTACATAAATCATTTCTAAGGCCCAATAACTTAAGAATTATTCTATGGCCCATCCCAAATAGGGTTTCATTTGTTAAAAGACTCGGTTTTTTAACACCGGAGCAAAGGCGACGGTTAACCTGAGGGAAGAGAGGGAGCACCGGAGTAGTTTTCCGGGATGGTTGAGTCGATCTCACCCTCGACTGGGAGGGGACTCTTCTAATTATTTTCCGGGTCCGTGGTAACAGAACTGGAAGGAAGATGTCACAGGCACCAGAACTAGGAGATCTGGGTCTGTACTTGGGGAGAGCAGCGGAGATGTAAGCGGATGCAAAGGAGACATAGCAATTAGTTGAGATGATTCTCTTCCCCTTGATGGAGATGGCAGAAGACGTATCACCGGCGGCGCAGCAGAGGACGAATCGCCAACACCAGTATGAAGCTTCAGGTGTACATCCCGAAAAAATCAACCTATCCAGAAGTGAGTCACAGTACCAGAGGCAGACTGTGATTTTTGGGTTAACCAAACTACAACAGATAGAACGGAGAAGATTGGAATGTGATTTCTCTCCATACAGGAGGATTTAGCTATTGATTTCAGATCTGACGATGACCCGTAGTGGAGGCTTAGATCCATTGGGTTTGACAAGGCAGAGACCACCGAGAGAAGAAGAGACATCCTTGAATGTTTTAGTAGCCAAATTTTCTTCACAAGTGTGAGAATAGTTAGGTGAGAATCTCCCCACACAGACCTAATTTGACACAGAGGGAACTCATGAGGAAGTTTCGTTGAACTGAATATATAATCACAGCATTGTAAGTTGGACTCTGCAATTTGCAGGAAAAGTTTCCAAGAGAGATAAAGCCTTTCTTTAGGAAGAAGGAGATGTGGAGGAATAGGATGATGGATGTGATAAATATTCATCCGAGAAATAAGAAACCAAGCTCAGATCTAAAAGCTAGATTCAAAAAAATTTTGAACGAAGCGGAGATGTGGAGTCGTGTCTGAGAGGTTTTTTCTCTCTCCATCCCGTCTTTAGCCAATAGCCTTCAAACGTTTCTTCTGAGAAATATGCCAT
>NC_025694.1:24570030-24614612 GCF_000633955.1 Camelina sativa | reverse complement strand
GTGAAGGCCTTCGGGTTGTATTTCGCAAAACTTCACTACAAGATTCTTGAGATTCTAAAACATTTTCCATGAAGACCATGCATGTGGTAGTTTCGTGAAACAGTTCTTCGAGCAATCAAAAATTGTTTTTTCTACAATAGCTTTATTGCAAACGTGTTATAACGTTCTATAAAGCTATCTACAGAAAATAATTAATTTTTAGCAAATTAAATTAATTGCTAACTCTTGATTAATAATTATATTTGTTCAAAAATATTGACATATCTTTTGTCTTTTATGAACAGATGACTAACGGTGTTGATAACAACAACAACGGAGGTGCTTTCGAGGAACCTCGTGAGTCGACAACCCAACCTGGGTACGGTCCACCACCTGCTCCTCTCCTTCCGACCGAGCTGAAACCGAGCATCCCGAGCTCTGCAGTGACGCCCAACAAGTTTGATGGCACAAACTTTGAATCGTGGCAACAAAAGATGCACTTCTTCTTGTGTACACTCAACCTGCAGAAGTTTCTCACCGAAGATGCTCCGGCACTGCCTGTTGATATCAACGACGTGCATGCGAATGCAAGCGTTGATGCATGGCATCACTCGGACTACTTGTGCAAAAATGCCATCCTTGTGCACATGGAGGAAAAGCTGTTCAAGGTGTTTAACAAAGCACTAACCTCCAAGGTTCTCTGGAATCTTCTAGAAACCAAGTACAAAGTCTACAATGTGGGCTCAGGGAAACACGCCACAAGGGAGTTTCTCAACTACCAGATGGTGGATTCCAGGCCCATAATGGACCAAGTACATGAGCTTCAAGTGCTTGCACAACAGTTAGCTGATGAAGGAATGAACATATGTGAGACATTCACAGTGAATTGCTTCATCGAGAAGCTACCTCCAAGCTGGAGCGACTTCAAGCACTATCTGGATCACAAGCAGAAGCCAATCACCTTGCTCAACCTAATCTCAAGGCTGCAAAACCAATCAACTGAACGTGACAACGCTGTGTCCGTCATTGATGAGAATGCAAATATGGCTGAGTATAGGAGAAAAGGGAAAGCCAAGGTTGTCTACGGCAACAAAGGAGCTTCACCAAAAAAGGTTGTACCAGGCAAGACGGCACCTCAGTCCTCCACGTTCTTCAAGAAGCAAGGCGGGGCTAAGAAGTTTGCTGGAAAGTGCAGCTACTGTGGCAAGAAAGGTCACAAAACCGCTGAATGTCGCAGCAAAGACAAGGGTAAAAATCAAGCCAATTTGACTGAAGAAGACTTGTGTGCGGTCGTCACGGAAGCAAATGTGGTGATGAACAATGAGAACCCAAGGGAGTGGTGGTACGACACTGGAGCCACTACCCACATCTGCATTCACAGAGACATGTTCAGCACTTATCAGAAATCCAAGTCTGGTGAGAATCTGATGATGGGCAATGTGTCTCACTCCAAGATCGTTGGAACCGGAAAGGTGGTCTTGAAGATGACTTCCGGAATGGCCGTCACGCTCCACAACGTGAAGCATGTTCCAGACATGAGGAAGAATCTGGTCTCTGGGACCCTATTGAGCAAGCATGGCTTTGCTGCTAACCTTGCGTCCGATCAGATGACTCTGAGGAAGAATGGTGTCTTTATTGGCAAAGGTTTTGTTAAGGGAGGACTTGTTAAGCTGTGTGTTGCAACAATCCTTAAGAAAAATGATGTAGCTTCTACTTCTGTTTCAAACAATTCCATGAATAAAAATTCAGTTGCTTATTTGGTTGAGTCTTCTAATTTATGGCATGAACGATTAGGACATGTGAATTATAAATCTTTGCAAAGATTAATTAATTTGAACCTAATCCCAAAATGCAAAATACCCAAAGAAAAATGTGAAGTATGCGTTCAAGCGAAACTCACAAAAACACCATCACCTCGTGTTGAAAGAGCAACCAAACCTCTAGAATTAATACACACAGATTTGTGCGATTTAAAATACGTACAATCTAGAGGCGGTAAAAAGTATTTTGTTACTTTCATAGATGATTGTACAAAATATTGCTACGTTTACTTGTTACGTAGTAAAGACGAGGTCTTGGAGAAATTCAAAGAATATAAAACCGAAGTTGAAAATCAACTCTCAAAAACTATCAAGGTAGTAAGAAGTGATAGAGGAGGCGAGTATGATGGACCTTTTAATGACTTTTGTCAAGAAAATGGTATTATACATCAAACTACTGCTCCCTATTCACCGGAATCTAACGGAGTTGCGGAACGAAAAAACCGAACTCTGAAAGAAATGATGAATGCAATGTTGCAGGAATCGGGGTTACCACAGAATCTGTGGGGGGAAGCTTTGCTTACCACAAACCTCATTCTGAATAAAATACCGCACAAAACAACCGGCGATACGCCTTATCAACTTTGGAAAGGAAATGTACCATCGTACAAATACCTAAAAGTGTGGGGGTGCCTCGCTAAAGTCGCAGTGCCACCTCCAAAGAAGGTTACTGTCGGACCTAAAACCGTTGATTGTATTTTTATTGGATATGCACACAACAGTAGTGCTTATCGGTTTATGGTTCACAAATCAGATATTCCGAATATTCATGTTAATACAATAATGGAATCAAGAAATGCGTCTTTCTTTGAAAATATTTTCCCGTGTAAGGATACACAAAATCTGAAACGCACTTGGGAAGAGAGAGATGCAATCACCACTACTAATGAGGCCAGTACCTCTGGTACCTCGGTAAAACAAGTAGAAAAAGAACCTAGACGTAGCAAACGAGCTCGCCAGGGAAAAACTTACGGTGAAGATTTCTTGATGGTTCTTCTTGCAGAGAACGAACCAAGAACATATAATGAAGCCATGACTACACCCAACGCTCCTCTATGGAAGGAAGCCGTTAATAGTGAGATCAACTCCATTATGCAAAATCATACATGGGAGATAGTTGAACTACCTGAAGGGTTTAAACCACTAGGGTGTAAATGGATCTTCAGAACAAAATTAAAAACCGATGGCTCTATTGATAAGTACAAAGCTAGACTTGTGGTGCAAGGATTCCGACAAAAAGAAGGTCTGGATTTCTTTGACACCTATTCTCCTGTAACGAGAATAACATCAATCAGAATGCTAATCGGGATTGCAGCGTTAAGAGACCTGGAAATCCATCAAATGGATGTAAAAACCGCCTTTCTAAATGGTGATTTAGAAGAGGAAATTTATATGAAACAACCCGAAGGGTTTGTTGCTCCAGGACAAGAAAATAAAGTCTGTAGACTGGTGAAGTCGTTGTATGGACTTAAACAAGCTCCAAAACAATGGCATGAAAAATTTGACAATGTAATGATGTCAAATGGTTTCAAGATAAATGAATGTGATAAGTGCATATACATTAAAACTACTCCTAGTGGGTATGTTTTGTTATGTTTGTACGTTGATGACATGCTCATCATTGGTAGCAATAAAAACATAATCCAACAAACCAAAAATATGCTTCATGGTCAATTTGACATGAAAGATATGGGTTTAGCGGATGTCATTCTAGGGATTAAAATCACTAGAACCGCTGACGGAATTATTCTGTCACAGGCACATTATGCTGAAAAGATACTTGAGCGGTTTAAAAACTACTCAAAAGGAAAAGCAAAAACTCCTGTAGATCATGAACTTCACTTGACCAAAAACACGGGTGAAGCGGTGTCACAGATAGAGTATGCTAGGGTGATCGGAAGTCTCATGTACTTATCAAATTGTACAAGACCCGATCTCGCGCACGCAGTCAACGTTCTAAGTCGTTACACCAGTAATCCAGGTCATAAACACTGGCAAGCCATAAGAAGAGTATTAAATTACATAAGATACACAAAAACTTATGGGCTGCACTATGGTAAAGAACCAGCAGTTTTAGAAGGGTACAGTGACGCCAATTGGATAGCTGATTCCAAAAACTCAAAATCCAAGTGGATATGTCTTTACTTTAGGAGGTGCAGCAGTATCATGGAAATCTGCGAAACAGACTCTAACGGCTGGATCAACCATGGAGTCGGAGTTTATAGCTTTAGATAAAGCCGCAGAAGAAGCAGACTGGCTTCGTAATTTTTTGGAAGATATTCCGATGTGGGAAAAACCTGTGCCGGCATTACGTGTACACTGCGATAGCCAATCGGCTATTGCCCGAGCACACAATACTCACTACAATGGCAAGAACCGTCATATTAGAAGACGTCATAAGACCATTAGAAACTTGATCACTACTGGTGTAATTACAGTAGACTACATAAATACAGTTTTTAATCTTGCGGACCCCTTTACTAAAGGGCTAGCTAGAGATCAAGTTGTAAAATCATCAAGAGGAATGGGTCTAAAGCCTACAATCTAAGAGGATGTTTGATGGAAACCCCACCTAAATGACTGGAGATCCCAAGAATTAGGTTCAAAGGGAAAACTAAATCAAACAAAATCAATCTGGAGTACTGTATGACTAATAGTCACAGCCCAGTTCCTAAGATGAAAAACAGTACTTCATATGTTTTTAGAGGTTAAGCAATGCTTTTAATGATCAAGTCCATAAGCTTTGATATATCAGTGGAGCATTTCCTAAAGGAAAACTTCTTAAAACAAACGCTAATGGCGAATCACCTAGTGAGTGTGAAATCAGGCCGTTTCTAGGAGAATAAAATGTAAGGCTATATTCTCCAACTTCACTCATGAAATCCAGGCATGTTCATGGCCAAAACGAACACAATAGAGAACTTGGTTCTTCGAGAAAAAGAAGCTGGGTTATACCTGTTGTCTCGGTTTACATAAATATCCGGGTGGTTCAAGACATCATGTTCACCTCCTGGCCAGTAAATCCGACAGATATTAACAATGAGTAGTTCAAAGCTGAAAAATGCTACTATCTCAGACACAGTTATTTTTCGCATACACTCTTGAAAGTCGAGTCAGTCTAGTCCGTCTAGTCTTTTAGTCTATTAAGTTTAGTTAAGTCTTCATATGTCTAGAGTCAATTCTATTCATGTGGGGGATTGTTGGAACTACAATTTTGACAACATAGCTTTAGCCATCTTTCCGGTGAATTTTCCGGTGATGTCCATCATCGGAATGACCGGTTTAAGGACTCTTTGGATTCCTTGTAATGAGCACTATAACATAGTGTAGTTACTTGTCAAAATCGTTGTTATAATGAATGAGAAGTGGTTAGCTTGAGATGAGTGACCGTTACGCAAACCACACATGCCTTTGTGTCGTATCAAACTGAGCTCGAGTTTGGGTCTTGGTTAATGGGCCTTTAAGTCCAATAAGATATGTCGTTTTGCATAATGAAGTCGAGAGTTGAAATCTTATCAACTCCAAACGAAAGAGTTAGTCGTTCCGGAAATCTCACTAACGTGGATGATGAAAGTCGTTCCGCTTAAAACAGAGTGCCATTTTCAATATTCAATCATATATTCTCGGATTACAAAGGTAAAAAAGACCAACGGGGATGATGAAAACTAGAGCTTTATGAAAGTTACAGAGATCAACAATTCAAAAGCATCAAACTTGTTCTTCATCAAACCAATGACAAATGAGTTTCTCTTACTACAAAAATTATTTTATATTTGCAATCAAATTATAGTGAATTGACTTGAAGAAACATAACAAAGGTTGCAGCTTCATTAGATGAAACATTTTAAGAAGGAAAATAAACTTTTAGACGAATAAACTCAGAAAAGTTTTCATTGAGGCAAATGATCAAACAGTTTGTGTGCATTAGACGATAATGGGAGAGAATGTGAAATAAAACTACCTTGAAAACCATTACCCACTAGGCCCAATACACATTATTGGATTGCAATGTTGTCGTTTTAAACATTATTGGGCCTATCGGGGCCTCAGTTCTAAACGCTTTCGCTTTACACTAGACCAACAGATAAAACAGAGTTCACTTAGCTTACTTTACAATGCTAACTCAAAATCTCTAGCCGTTGCTCTCGTTCTTGTTAACTCAAAATCTAAATAATCCAACAATTTGCAATCGATATACAAATTTGTAGATGCGTTCGATTTACAGAGAAAACGAATGAAACTCAGTGATCTGTATGTATCCTCATCCTCAAGCAAGAACTCTCGTTTTTGTGCGTTTTGGACCGAACCACTCTTGATTAGCCTTTGAATAGCCGAAGACGCGACTTTGAACTCTTTGCTAGCTTAGTTTTCAAAGTACTATCCTTAACTCCATGAGCTATCGCATTATCCGACGAGCCAAAAAGATCAGGTGCGACGGTTCTTGAAATCCATTGTCGAATAGGACTAGCTTGTCTTCGAGAAGATGGAAAATTGCAAGAAGCTTCATCGATTTCACGGGTTTCAGACAATAACCTTCTGTGTGTTCGAATCATTTCCCCCAGTACATCGTTCTTGTTCGTAGTAGCACACTGATCAATCTCATCTTCTGGTTTCTTAATGTTATTGCTCTTCTCAGGCTTCACATCTTCTTCTTCTTCGTCTTCAATAGCTCGGGGGGGTTTCTTCTTTCCGTTACTCGGTATTGCCCACGCCATTTGATCCTCGAAGTTCACTTGGAAACTCGAGGGGCTTCCGGTTTTGCCTTTCGGCTTTTCATCAATCAAACCGTCTTTGTTAAGTTGGTTAGGTTTCATCGTCTCGTCTCCGTGAGACAGAGCAGGTTTCTTGAGCTCAAAGCAATTCGAATCGCTTCCTGCTGAGTCTTCTTCACAGTCTACATCCCGCGGTGGTGCACTCAAGGTGTTGAACGGAACAGATTCAAGTGAGTTCCTTCGGTTTCTCGGTACTTCATTCCGCTTCTCCTGAAGAAAGGTCTCGATCTCAACCTCGAGCTTATCAAGCACTGATCTGTTGTTACCATTCAATGTATCTCCACCTTCTAATCTCATCTGCGTCCTTTCGTCAAGCCAAGATTCAGCAATATGAAGAACCAGTTGATCTCCTCCAGCTCGACCAGCCCAATCCTTATCAAGATTCTTCTTCTTTAAACCGTGAATCTCCTCTTCGTAACACTTGATTCCTTTGGCAAACTCATCGCAGAGCAGCTCCATCATCTTCTTTGATTTAGCCCCTCTCTCAAGCTCCTTGACACAGTTAGACAACGAAGACTTCACTTCCGAGAGCTCACGTGCCAGTTTCCTATGCAAACTCTCAGAACGTTTCCTAAGTTTCCTCTCATCTTCTAACTCTTTCCTCATAGACTGAACCGCAGAGCTTATCCGCTCAACTTCCTTATTCTTCCTCGACATTTTCTCTTCAGCGAGTTGTTTCACCACACCGTCTAGCTCGTGTCTATCGGCTTGCTGGTACCTTAGAAGCTCCTTGATTCGAAGACGTGAATGAGCCAGCTCGGTTTTCAAAGCTTTTATCAAAGAGATGTTGGAGACATGCTGCTCCTCGAGGCTCCAAATACGGTTCAATACTTTAAGAAGTTCAGTTGATGTCTTGAGATTGTAGTGAGGTTCTCTAGACAGTCTTCCTCTGAACTCCAATGAACTACTTGGAGTTACCGCTTTGTTGTATGTCGTAACCTGCAAAACCGTAATCCATATGTTTGAATACAAATGTTCTATGATCCATCTGAAGATGGATTCCTTAAGCTGAAAAACAATTGTTTAAACCTCAAGAGAGCTTCCGTAACTAGCAGGAGATACGGGCTGAAGAGCATGATTGTTACGGTCGATAGATTGATGATGCTTTATCAACATTTGACCAATCTGCCTCCTTAGACTTCCAGCACTATCTGGCTGAGACAATGTAGGAGGGAACCATATCAGATATTGAACAACTCCAAAACCAAACCACGTTAGTGCATCAGATAAAAGAACCATAACCTCTAACTAAAATCATAATCACTCTCCTCGCTAACCTAATCTTAGCTAATGACCTGACCATAATCAATTGTCACGCGCCTAACGTTTTAGCTCAAATTTGAAACTTTGTGAGACTTCTACAAAAGATGTAAGCTTTTTCACTGTGAATCCAAATACTAATCACTTGCTGCAGTAAGAACAGAGTAAATCTAGACTAAACCAAGAACACACAAAAAAAATCCTCAAAATTCACACAAATCATCACGACCCAAGTTTCAAAATCCAAACTTTAACACTACCCATAATCCTAAACCAACTAATTCAAATGAATCCACCCAAAAAAAAAAAACAATCCAGAGAAAAAGGGTTAAATCCTAGAGAGAGAAAGAGAAACCTGATGATCAGGAGAAGGATCTCGGAGGAATTGAGAGAGGTCGAGACCATTCTCCTTAACCACGGCTTTGCCATGACGTTGTCGACGGTTATTACTAGCTCCGGCGAAACCATTCGCGCCACGGTGCATTATATCAGCAGAAGAAGAAGCAGAGTGGTAGTGATGAAACTCCCAGAAAGCAGCAGCGAGCTTTCTAGAGGAGGAAACAACAAAGGCTGAGCTAGGGATGAAGCTAACGTGCACTGGAGTTGATGAAGATGGATTAATTCGATGATTATGATTCTTTAACTTTTCCACCAATCTTTCCACTTTCTGTCTCTCTACTTCTTTTTCTACTACTGCTCTGCCTCTTCTCACTTTACTTTCCATCAAAAAAGCTATAAGTAATAATAAAGTTTCCACCTTTTTCTCTTTAATTTCAATCAAAAAGTTCCCATAAATTTCTCAAAGTTGTCTTTTGAATTTGTTTCACCTGTAAATTTTTGAACGTTGGATACTTTTTTTTTGATGTGGGGTTTTAGGATTATTTTGTTTTCTTTTGGTTCCTATTCAAAAGGATCTCTCTCTATATATCTTTCAATGGCTACAATCAGTTTGTTTAGTAACATCACTATCACACAATTAATTGTAGTTACCAGCTAATTATTTTTTTAAAAGGAACATTCACCTTTCTCTATTCTTGGTGATGCTGTAATATTCCGACAGTACCGTAACTTGGTACTTTTCTTTGGCTTTGTCTGTTTGTTATTTGTGGCATTTTCCTCGTTCTTTGGATATATCTGAGAAGTGAGAAGTGAGAATTAGCTTCCATCATTCAAGTTCCAAGAGGTGTGTTGTTTCTTTTGTGTGTGTCAAAGACACTAACTATCTCAGAGGGTTCGATTTAACTAAGCAAAAGGCAAAGAGGCACACGTCTCTAACTTGGATTTTTTCACTGATATAGTTTCTAGTTGATCTATGAAGTGAACAAAGCAAATTGTTCAACCACACACTTGCTAAATAGTTGCCAACAGAGACTGAAACTAATTAAACTTTTTTTTTCTGATCGATTTGGTTTGTTGTAGAATAGACGCTTTCTCTTGTATTGGGCCTATTGGTTAGCTCTTACATACTCATCGTTTATGCTCATGTTCTCATTTATAATACAGCAGAAGTTCCAGCCACTTCTAAATATGTACAGCTAAATATGTTCTCATTTATATGTTTCTCCCTTATACCTTCAATGCCAAGGAGTTTTTCCAAGTGAACATGCAAGCAAGGTGTTTTAGTTTCTTAATATAGTTATCAAAATCACTTGCAGGCTTTTATTATCCATTTCATGGGCTTAGAGAGCCCGTTAATAAACTCGTAGTGTCTGGCCACATAGTACTATTTACTTACCAATACCATTCATTCCCACACTTCTTTCTTTTATTCGTAAGTACACGTTCGTTTGCCTTTGCCTATCGCAGCGACAGAAATCAGTGATAGCGATTAATAGTTATTCGTTTATCTGTCACTAATTCAGCGACCAGTAAAATGACTGTTTCCAGCAACCAAGGACTGTAATTTTTAGTCATTAAAATTTTCAGCGATCATCAGCGAATACTCGCAGAGTAGTCGTTAGATCCAACGACAAAGCAAACAAACAATAACGATTAAAATAACAAAAAGAAAAAATTGCTAAATTAAATTATTCATAATTAAAATTAATTAAATAAAGATATAACTACATATATTTATTCAAATTAAACTAAATTTCACTAAATAGAATAAATAAAATAAAAAATTAATGTGAATATATATAAATAAAATTCTAAATAAATTAATTATAACCAAATTAAATCTAATAATATTAAAGTTAATCAATTAAAAATAAAATTTCAAATTAATTATTTTAAAATATTGATTTTCATAGTTTATACGTAATTTACATTTTATATAAAAATATAAATTATCAAAAGTTAAATTTTATTAATTTAAAATATAGTAATTAGTTACAATATTAGGAAAACGAACAATTCAGCTATAGCCGCTAACGACAGGAACGAACAACGTATGTTGTCGCTGGAATTTTTAGTTGGTCGTTGATCCAGCGACAGACAAACGAACATGACCATATAATTGAAAATATTGGATTAAGAAATCGGTAATACTCAAATTTTATGGTCCAAAACTAAGCTGATTTAAAAAAACAGAGAATTCTTCAATCGTTTATATTTTTAGGTTATTTAAAGAAAATTTATTACTGTTAAACGAAAATGTCATAACTTCATAAAAGTTAGTTAAGTGACGAGAATTTGAGAAAATTAATTAAATAACAAATGGTTGATATAGTCTAACGATGTTAACTTTATGAAACATTGAAACCTAAAAATATATAGAGAAGTGGGGCATAAGATAAGAGGAAGAACCGGAGAAGAATAATGCAATAATGTGAGACATCAGACATGTAAGATTTGACCAATAAGATACTTAAGATGTATATATGAATCAGTACATATTACAAGACTTTGCATTACCATCAAAGACTTCAAAAATCATAATGTAACACAAATAATATTATACCATGTTATTAATATTAGCTGGAGAGTTGGAGACAAAGTCCGACGATTATTAGATCATAGATTAGATACTTCGTACAAAGTCTTTCTTTCAATAAAAAATAAAAGATATTTCATACAATTTTCCATATTATTTTAATTTAAAATTTACTACGACTTTGGTATACAACCAGAATATTCGAGGATTCAATTCACATTGCGTGTGTAGAGTGTAGATTCACCCAAATACCATGATCCCGTCGGTCGCACCATATTCTCCGCAACAAAACGTAGCCATGATACACATCACAATTATTATTAATTATCATGTTGTTATACGTTTACTTAAATATATTAGGGATAACATCACTTGTCCATAGATTTTGCATTGCATCATTGGCATGAAAGGGTATGTTTAAATAATACAATAATGATGACCTCTTTCGGCTGGGAAAAAAAGAATATAATTTGATTCAAACTAACTAATAGATGATGAAGCAAATTTCAGAAAGAAAAAAGAAACTAATGGATGATACAATATATAAAACAAAGCCATAATCCAACAGCATAACATGTTAACATAAACAAAAAAAACACATATAGTTGATAATTACACAATAATAATAATCGTATTATGGTAAAGCAGCAACTCATTACATTTATAGAATTTGAGCTTTATCTTGTTTTTTTTCAAAAAAAAATTATTAATATCACAATGAAAGATTATATTATTGTTAACAGCGTTCTAAATAGTCGTCTAAACTCATCTACATGGTAGATTTTTTTTACAGATAAAGTCTACATAGATGTTTTGACCACCTAAAATCACATAAATTTTGTTGTAATGTATTTTTTTTAATTATGTAAATTCAAATTTAGAAATTTAATATCTATATACATCAAGTTAAACGTTCATATGTTATTTGATAGAAATTAAAAATATATTTCTGTCAACTTTGTTTATATTTTATTATATATATAAAAAATAATTTTTAATAATATAATATATGTTTTATATTATAAACGTCTAAACTATCTAAAATTACGTAGGATTACATAAGCTAATCAGATTTTTTAAGTGTTAAGTGTTGGGACACCACACGCTTACTGTCTAGGATCTTTTTATACGTTGATCTTTAGTAGTTTTCCATCATACATAAACAAATTTTAGATGACAAGAGGAAGATAGCGGCCAAAGTTATCTATATGAATATATATATATATATATATATATATTTTTTTATATATATATATATTCAAGTGGGATATGTGAGTTCTTTTTCTTAATAATAAGTTTTACATAATGCCAACTGTACATAAATCAAGATATTTGTGAACATGTGACGGTAGCATGATAAGTAAAACTCGTAGCACACCGTTAAAGCCAAATTTATGTATTCCATTGGGTGCGTCAAAACGTGTTTTTACAAGGATGCCACAAACAGTATGTGGAATGTTCAATTCTTTAGTTTGAGCTGGAGTCTTGAGAACACTTCATTAGGTGATATTTGTTTAGATGTTGTTGTCATCCAGGCTTTTTAGGAGACCAATGGGAGAACAAACAGAGGCAACAGCAACGGTTTTACTTAATTTCTATAGTCATGGGGAGAATTGGGTCAAAGTAACATTCTTTTTAGGAGTACGTGCATATATTCTCTGGAGTTTAATCACGAAGTGTTTTCCAAATTTTTTATGCTAAAGTAACTAAAAATATCACTAGATTAGGTTGGAAACTAGAAAAAAAAAGTGAAAGCTAAATAAATTATTTGATTTTCATAATAAACGATTAAATTGTGGTATAAAAAAAATAGAACAATATTGTATATGGTATATCTTAAATATTTTTGAAACTATATACTGTAAATTTTAAATTTATAATAAGACTAAATGTATAAAATCAAATTACTCATATTTCTTCTGTGGCTTTCTTAATCAGAAAGAAACATTATATATTAAAATAATGGATCCATAAACATTATTAAATCAGTGCCAAACAAAAGTTGACTTTATCAGATTCCTTTTCTCTTTTTTTTTTTCAGCTAGTAATGTTAATCAATACAAAACAAAATTGGGAACAAGTAGCAAAATTCCTTTAAAAGAAAAATGCAAGAAGTAATGAGAGACAGCATAAATGGACGACTGAGCGATGTTAAACTCTGCTGGCTGCTGCATTTCTCTCTATCTCTTAAACAACCCTTCCCTTTTTTCTTTTTCTTTTTATAATAATACCAATTTACCAGTGTTCCTATACTCACTAACATCCTAGCCACAATCAACAACAACGGATAACAAAACAATTCCATAAAACCAACATGAATTCCAACAATAACAATCCAATAACCAACAATGCAATAAACCAAAAACCAACAATGAAATAACTAAGTTCCAACATCCTACAATGTTCTATCAACTCAATACTAGCAACCTAACAATAGGTAGACCACAATCAGCCAAGCCTCTAGAACATCCTTTTCCTCATCGTCTTGATTCCATGGTCACACTTTACCTTTACCTGCACATCACAAACAACAATTGAGATGCGTAAGTATTATCATAAATACTTAGTGAGGTCGTCCTCCCATCTACTAAGTTATACACACAAACAACTGAGACCCTCAGGTTTAAGCAAGCCAACAAACACAAACAATACATCAAACCAGGAAAACAAGTCTCGGATGAGACTGGTGTCGACCGACGCTAACACGGTGTCGATCAACGCTGGCACAGAGTGGTGTCGACCGACGCTATCTCGGTATCGATCGATGCTGAGTGGTGTCGACCGACACCACATTGGTGTCGACCGACACTGCCTCTACAGACGCGAACTGCACGAACACGAACGACGAACCTCTGTTTCAAATCATCTCAAAACCGTCCCAAACTCACCCAAATGCCTCAGGAACCTATGGGAAACCCGAAAACAACAAACCCAAGCAAGCAAACACCACAAATAGACAAAGAACAGCCAAACAAAAGAGATCTCAGGCTTAGATCAACCATGGTCAAGCACTCACCTCTTTTACAGGAAGATTGGAATGAGAAACGGTGGAACCAACACCTTAGGAAGCTTCTCCTTCGTTCCCAATAACAGCTCTCCCTTCCACAGCCACAAATCTCTCCAAAAACACCAAGAACAAGACAAAAATCTCCCAAGAAAACTCTCAACGCTCTCCAACACTTTCTCTCCTTTTTCTCTCTTCTCTCACTCAACGGCGACAAAACAAGACAACCTAAAACCCTTAATTCGTCGCTTCTTCTCTTATATACTTGGTTTAGGAGTTTCCAATTGAGCCAAACCGAACCAAACATCAATTAAAACAAACCAATCAAAATTGGAAATGATGGTGTCGATCGACACACCCATGGTGTCGATTGACACTCAGACCACAAATATAATTTCTGGTTCGCGGATGTTACAATTCTCCCCCACCAACAAAGATATGTCCTCGAATCCTGCAGCATCGTCCATCCGTCAAGGATCTCCGTTCCACCGTCAACACGGCCCGCAAATCCTTCGACTGGACTTAAATACCGTCAGCCAAGGTTTTCCGTGCAACTGTCGCAACAGCCCGCACACCTCCCGAATAGATCTACCTCAACACTTTCCACAAAATTTCCCTTTTTAGAAACTTTCTAACTTAGGAAACTTTCTTTCTATGGAAACTTCCTATTTATGGAAACTTTCCAAAAAAATAGAAACCCGAGCTATTTCTCTTTTTCCCATGACAATAATAGTCAAAAATAAAGAAAAATACTCATCTTATTAATCACAAAAAAATGTCATAATCGTTACAACCCTAACGAAAATACATAAGAAAAATAAGATATCACGATCCAATCCATTAACCCACATCCCGAACACCACCTCATCTTGGTACTTAGTCGCACAACCAACCACCCCTAAGCGACCAAGTATCAAGAGAGATGGGCTGGAATACTCCGTACCCACTCCAGCCATGGACTACAACTTGGACCCGGCTAGACAAGCTCAAGTCGCGGCCTGCATCTCAAACCACTTCTTAAACCTTGCCTTCATCCTCGCCTCGGGCTCCCAAGTCTTTTCCTCTACTCCATCACATTCCCACAGGACTCTCATCAAAGGAATCTTCTTCTTCCGAAGTTCATTGACTCTCCTCTCGAGCACCCTCAACGGTCTCGCCTCCAAGGTCATGTTGGGCTGAAGATCTTCAGGAATCTTAGCCAACAACCGATCACCCTCGTGAAGACACTTATTCAGCATCGACACATGAAATACCTTGTGAAACGCACGCATAACCTTAGGCAACTCCAGCGGGTATGCCACTGGTCCCACCCGCTCAACCACTCTGAACGGACCCATGTACCTCGGACTCAACTTAGTCTCTGACAATGACCTGTTCGGACCCCGCAACATGGCCATCTTGAGGTACACTCTATCACCAACCTGAAACTCAAGATCCTTTCTCCTCTTATCAGCATAGCTCTTCTGCCGATCCTGAGCCTCCTTCATGTTCAGCCTCAAAACCCGAATCTTCTCCGAGGTCTCCTGAACAAAATCTGCACCAAATATGCTCCTCTCCCCCACCTGAGTCCAACATAAAGGTGTACGACACGGCCTCCCATACAGGGCCTCATAAGGAGCCATCCCAATACTAGCCTGGTAGCTGTTGTTATAAGCAAACTCCACCAAACTCAAGTGATCTGCCCAATGACCACCCCAATCCAGCACACACATCCTCAATAAATCCTCCAAAATCTGGATCGTCCTCTCTGACTGACCGTCCGTCTGAGGATGATAGGCTGTACTCATATGCACCTTCGTGCCCAACTCTGCCTGAAACGCCCTCCAGAACACCGAAGTGAACTTGGAATCTCTATCAGACACAATACTAACAGGCACACCATGCAATCTGACTATCTCCCTCACATACTTCTTGGCCAAAACCGCTGCTCCATCAGTTTTCTTGATGGCCAGAAAATGTGCAGACTTAGTCAAACGGTCCACAATGACCCAAATAGCATCAAACGTCCTCGACACAGGTAAACCTACCACGAAGTCCATCGTGATCAAATCCCACTTCCACTCTGGAATGGGTAAACTCTGTAACAAACCACCAGGAACCTGATGCTCCGCCTTCACCAGCTGGCAAGTATCACACTTCGCCACCCAGTCAGCTACGTCCTTCTTCATCCCGACCCAGTGATAGTACCGCTTGAGGTCACGGTACATCTTGGTCGCTCCTGGATGAATAGAGAACTTGCTCGAATGAGCCTCTCTCAGTATCTCCTGCCTCAAATCCTCACCCTTGGGCACACAGATCCGACCATGCACAAGGATAGTACCATTAGCAGAAACCTGATACTCTGCACCCGCAGCCTTAGAGGCATTCACCAGCCCCTCATCACTCTCCTGAGCTAACCTCACTCTGCTCAACAAATCTGCTCTATCAACTGCCTCCAAACCCAAAGGTTCTTGTGAGATAGCACACAAACTCAATGCACTAATCTCACCTACCAACACCTCCATATCCTGCTCCTGAGCCGAAGCCACCCGCTTCCGACTCAAGGCATCTGCAACCAGATTAGCTTTACCAGGATGGTAAGCTATGTCCAAATCATAATCCGCTACTAACTCCATCCAACGCCTCTGCCTCAAATTCAGCTCAGGCTGAGTAAAAATATACTTCAGACTCTTGTGATCTGTAAATACCTGTACCTTCCCACCATACAGATAGGATCTCCAAATCTTAAGAGCAAAGATCACTGCTGCCATCTCCAAATCATGAGTAGGATAATTAGCTTCATGCTTCCGCAACTGCCGCGAAGCATAAGCTATAACCTTCCCCTGCTGCATAAGTACACAACCCAACCCCACTCTAGAAGCATCTGTATACACAACATAAGGCTCGTCCTGCTCAGGCAATGCTAACACCGGCGTGGTAGTCAACATCTGCTTGAGACTTGCAAAACTTGCCTCACACTCTGGTGACCACACAAACGGGACATCCTTCCCTGTAAGCTTAGTCATCGGCTGAGCCATACTCGCAAAACCCCGAACAAACCTCCTGTAGTAACCTGCTAACCCCAGGAAACTCCGAATCTCAGTGGCACTCTGCGGCCTCGGCCACTCCCTGATGGACTGAATCTTCTCTGGATCCACTGAAACTCCCTCAGCTGAAACAATATGACCCAAGAACCCCATCTCACGCTGCCAGAAACTGCACTTACTCAGCTTAGCAAACAACTTCTGCTCCCGCAGCTTCTCCAACACTGCTCTCAGATGTACTGCATGCTCCTCAGGACTCTTAGAATATACCAGGATGTCGTCGATGAAAATGATGACTGACACGTCCAGAAACTCCTGGAACACGCTGTTCATCAATCTCATAAACGCAGCTGGCGCGTTTGTCAACCCAAACGGCATCACCACAAACTCATAGTGCCCATATCTCGTCCTGAAGGCTGTCTTCCTCACATCTGCCTCATGAATAGGGATCTGATGATAACCTGAAGCCAAGTCGATCTTGGAGAACCAAGTAGCACCCCTCAACTGATCCAACAACTCATCAATCCTCGGGAGAGGGTACTTGTTCTTCACAGTAACTCGGTTCAAACCCCGGTAGTCAATACACAACCGAAAACTCCCATCCTTCTTCTTAACAAACAACACCGGAGCTCCCCACGGTGAACAACTAGGACGGATAAAACCCTTGCCCAACAAATCCTCCAGCTGCTTCTTCAGCTCTGCCATCTCTGCTGGAGCCATCCTGTAAGGAGCCTTGGATAACGGCATCGTCCCCGGTTCCAGCTCAATGGTAAAAGGATCCGACCGAGATGGTGGTAATCCCTGCAATGACTGGAACACATCCTCAAAGTCCTCCACAACCGGAATACCGCTAACCGTAGACTTCCCCACTGACTCTGGCATAGATATAGTAACCAGATAGGCCTCACGGCCCTTCTCGATCATCTTCCCTGCCTGAACGGCTGAGATCACGAGACTCCCCGAAGTCGGTCTAATACCCTGAAAAACCAACTTCCCTCCTGGACGCTCAAACTCCACTCTACCCCGATAGCAATCCAAATGCACCTTATACCGATGCAACCAATCCATACCAAGAATGACGTCATACAACTCCACTGGACTGATAAGCAAATCCGCTGGCCACGACTCTCCTGCGATCTGAATATCAACTCCTCCAGCTCGTCCAATAACCCTCAGGAACTTGCCTCCAGCAACTCTGACAACTCCTGAACGCTCTCCAGAATCCCCTCTGATCCCCGCACTCACGGCACACTCCGGAGTAATGAAGCTATGAGAAGCTCCAGAATCAAACATAACATGGGACTTAAACCCGCCCACCAACAAGGTCCCTACACAAATCTCATGTGTTGAGAACCTAACACTTGACCACAAGCAAAAACAAATATAATCTGAACTATTGAATTGACTAAGTTCGAATCTCAGAAGTTATACCTGTGATCGCTCCTGCACTAGTGCCACCGGGCTCCTGAGTCGAGTACACCTGAGTCGTCGGCTCAATCCAACCCACCGGCTGCACACCGTGCTGCACACCCTGCTGCACCCCTGGCTGAGCTCCAGCCTGCAACACTGCTACTGCCCTCTGCTGCAACTTGGGACAACGAGGCTTGATATGCCCCGTCTCTCTGCAGTAGTAACACACCCGAGTATCTGTCCGCGGCTCCGTCACCGCCCGCTGCTCTGTCACTGCCCGCTGCTCACCTCTCTGTGGACAGCTAGACACCTTGTGGTCCCTACTACCACACCCAAAGCATTTCGCACCCCCGTGCCTCGATCTCTGCATAACATCAAACTTCCTCTTCTGCCCCTGCGCAGGCTTGCCGCCCTTGCTAGGAACAGAAAGCGGCTGAGACTGCTGTGGCTGCACCGAAGAACTGACCACAACCACCTGTGACCTCAAGTCATCCTCTATCCCAGCTGCAACCTCAACCAGCTCTGCTCTCGTAGCATAGCTCCTCACTCTGCACCGAGTCCTCAAATCATCCCGCAGAGCCAACAAAAACCTCCGCACCTGAGCCGCCTCTGGCTCCCATGCCCTGCCTGCATACCCCACAAGCCGACTGAACTCTGCATCCAGCTCCCGCACTGTACGGTCCCCCTGAGTCAAACCCAAGAACCGTGCCTCCATACGATCAAGAGCCTCCTGAGGAAAATACTTGGAGTTAAACTCCCCCACAAAATCTCCCCAAGACATACCCCGCTGCACCCTCCGTGCTGTCACCGACCTCCACCACACACGAGCATCTCCTGACAAGTAAAACACTGCCAGATCCACCCTGTACCGGTCGGGACACCTAAGCGAAAGGAAAATATCCTCCATCCGCTCTCTCCACTCATCCGCTACACTCGGATCGGTACTTCCTGAGAAATACCCGGCTCCCACATGCCGCAGCTGCTCCATCATCCGCACATACTGTGCATCCACTACCTCGGCCCCCGGCTGCACACCTGCCTGCAAACCCGCCACAGGCTGCACCACTGGACCCTGCCCACCACCCACTGGCGGCACTACTGGACCCTGCCCACCAACCACTGGCGGCACTACTGGATCCTGCCCACCAACCACTGGCGGCACAACTGCTGGAAGTCGCTGCAAAACCTGAGCTAGCAAGTCCATCAAGACATCCTCCCTGCCTGGAGCACCTCCCGCTGCAACCCCCACACCCGGGGCAACACCGTGACCGACACCGGGCCCATCCGCCCTGCCGTCACCCAAACCAGCCTGGTCTCCAGACACACTAGGATGAACCTGTGACTCCGCCACCTCCTCACTGGCCATGCTCTGGGTCACACTCACACTGGCCTCAGGAACCTGACCTCGTCCCCGACCACGACCACGACCACGCCCACGACCACGACCGCGACCAACAGCATCCTCACCCCTAACCATCTGTATCATCCAAGAACAGAAGGCTAAGCAAACAATAATTCTAATACACAAGAAACACAACTCACCGTGGAATCACAATCAGGCTCGAAGAGGATGTTCTAGGACTTCATGCCACACACAATTGCCAATCACACAATCAATTATAGCATGTAATCCTAAACATCAACAGCAAAAGCACAATGAACCCTAGACCTAGAACCGTAAGGGCTCTGATACCAAAATGAAACAACCCTTCCCTTTTTTTTTTTTTTTAAATACCTTAATTTACTAGTGGTCCCATACCCACTAACATCCTAACATCAATCAATAACCGCGGATAATCAAATAGAACAAATTCCATTAAACCAAAAGAATTCCAACATTCAAATCCAATAACCAATAACATCAATCAAATAAAGAGATAACCAACAACTAACATCCTACAATGTTCCTTTGACCTAATCTAGCAACCTAACAACAGCTAGACCACAATCAATCAAGTCTCTAGAACACCCCTTCATCATCGCCTTGATTCCACGATCACACTTTGCCTTTACCTGCACATCACAAACAACAATTGAGATGCGTAAGTATTATCATAAATACTTAGTGAGGCCGTCCTCCCATCTACTGGGTTATACACACAAGCATATGAGACTCCCAAGTCAACAAACAACAACAACACAATCAACATATCAAACCAGGAAAATAAGACTCGGCAGGTACTAGTGTCGACCGATGCTCAATCGGTGTCGACCGATGCTACAGGAACTGGTGTCGACCGATGCCGGAATGGTGACGATCGATGCTACTCGAGACGGTGCCGATCGATGCTCCACAAAAGTGGTATCGATCGACGCCTCTTCTGCAGTCACGATCTGCGCGAAACTCAGCGACGAACTCCGATCTCAATCAACACAGATTCGACTCCAAACACGTCTAATCATCTCGGAATTCACTAGAAATCACAAATACAATGTACCCAAGCAAGCAAACACCACAAATAACAAGGAATCACACAAAACAAGGGAGATCTCATGCTTAGATCAACCATGGTCAAGCACTCACCTCAAGAACAAGAAGTTTGGATTGAGAAACGTGGAAAACAACACCTCCAGAAGCTTCCCCTTCGATTCCAGCAACAGCTAACACTCCTACAGCCTCAGATCTCTCCAAAATCACCAAGAACAAGCCCAGAAATCCCAGAAAAGTTTTTCTCTCTTTTCTCTCTTTCTTTTCCTCTCAAAAACGGCGAGAACCACAAATAATACGACCTAGGGTCGTTTTTCCCCTTTTACACACGATTAGGGTTTTAAATCAAACCAAACCGAACCAATTCGGTAATTAAATCAAACCCGACCAAACCGGAAAACATGGTGTCGATCGATGCCACCAAGGGTGTCGATCGACACCCACACCAAAAATACACAAATTGGTTCGCGGATGTTACAATTCTCCCCCACCAATATGGATTCGTCCCCGAATCCCGCAATACCGTCCATCTGCCAAGGACCTCCGTGCCACCGTCATCACGGCCCGCACGTCCCCAGACCGGACTAAACACCATCAGTCAAGGTTTCCCGTGCCACTGTCGCAACAGCCCGCACACCTCCGACTGACCCTCGAGGTCTCCCTCTAGCCAATATACTCGCATCATAACACTATTTGCTCACAACTCAGTGCTTCCCCCGTCCGTGGTCGCAACCAACGAATCATGCCGGCTCGCTATCAGGCCAACCGCCTTAAGCTACGGCATCCAGGAAGTCACTCACACACACTCCCCCCGCTCTCGGGTCGCAACCCTCGAGACATACCGGCTCACTGCCGAGCCTCGGCTCACAGCTACGGTATCCAGGGAGCCTCACATATCCCGCTCTTGGGTCGTCACCCTCAAGCGCGCTCTCGGATCGTCATCCGAAGCAACATACCACTCCCACTCTCTGGCCACAAAGTCCATCGAGCTATCGGTATCACGTGAGTTAGGCTCGCACGGCCTTGAGCAAAAACAAACACTGATGCCAACGAGTATCTCCCGGCTAGATCTACCTCACATTTCCACAAAACATTCCCATTTTAGAAACTTTCTATTTATGGAAACCTTCCTTTTGTGGAAACTTTCTATTTATGGAAACTTTCCAAAAATAGAAACCCGAGCTATTTCTCTTTTCCCATGACAACAACAGTCAAACATAAAGAAAAAATACTCATCTTATTAATCTTAAAAATGTCATAATCGTTACAATCTCAACGAAATTACATCAGAAAAACCAAAAATACAACAACCGGAGCCAACAACCCGCATCCCGAGCACCACCTCATCTTGATACTTAGTCGCACAACCAACCACCCCTAAGCGACCAAATATCAAGAGAGATGGGCTGGAATACTCCGTACCCGCTCCAGCCACGGACTACAACTCGGACCCGGCTAGACAAGCTCAAGTAGCGGTCTGCTTCTCAAACCACTTCTTAAACCTTGCCTTCATCCTCGCCTCGGGCTCCCAAGTCTGCTCCTCTACTCCGTCACAGTCCCACAGGACTCTCATCAAAGGAATCTTCTTCTTCCGAAGTTCCTTGACTCTCCTCTCGAGCACCCTCACTGGTCTCGCCTCTAAAGTCATGTTAGGCTGAAGATCCTCAGGAATCTTAGCCAACAACTGATCACCCTCGTGAAGACACTTCCTCAGCATCGACACATGAAATACCTTGTGGAACGCACGCATAACCTCAGGCAACTCCAGCCTATATGCCACTGGTCCCACCCGCTCAACCACTCTGAACGGACCCATGTACCTCGGACTCAACTTAGTCTCTGACAATGACCTGTTCGGACCCCGCAACATGGCCATCTTGAGGTACACTCTATCACCAACCTAAAACTCAAGATCCTTCCTCCTCTTATCAGCATAGCTCTTCTGCCGATCCTGGGCCTCCTTCATGTTCAGCCTCAGAACCCAAATCTTCTCCGAGGTCTCCTGAACAAAATCCGCACCATAAATGCTCCTCTNGTACCCACTCCAGCCATGGACTACAACTTGGACCCGGCTAGACAAGCTCAAGTCGCGGCCTGCATCTCAAACCACTTCTTAAACCTTGCCTTCATCCTCGCCTCGGGCTCCCAAGTCTTTTCCTCTACTCCATCACATTCCCACAGGACTCTCATCAAAGGAATCTTCTTCTTCCGAAGTTCATTGACTCTCCTCTCGAGCACCCTCAACGGTCTCGCCTCCAAGGTCATGTTGGGCTGAAGATCTTCAGGAATCTTAGCCAACAACCGATCACCCTCGTGAAGACACTTATTCAGCATCGACACATGAAATACCTTGTGAAACGCACGCATAACCTTAGGCAACTCCAGCGGGTATGCCACTGGTCCCACCCGCTCAACCACTCTGAACGGACCCATGTACCTCGGACTCAACTTAGTCTCTGACAATGACCTGTTCGGACCCCGCAACATGGCCATCTTGAGGTACACTCTATCACCAACCTAAAACTCAAGATCCTTCCTCCTCTTATCAGCATAGCTCTTCTGCCGATCCTGGGCCTCCTTCATGTTCAGCCTCAGAACCCAAATCTTCTCCGAGGTCTCCTGAACAAAATCCGCACCATAAATGCTCCTCTCCCCCCACTTGAGTCCAGCACAACGGTGTACAACAAGGCCTCCCATACATTGCCTCATAAGGAGTCATCCCAATACTCGCCTAGTAGTTGTTGTTGTAAGCAAACTCTACCAAGCTCAAATGATCTTCCCAATGACCACCCCAATCCAACACACACATCCTCAGTAATCCTCCAAAATCTGGATCGTCCTCTCTGACTGACCGTCTGTCTGAGGATGGTAGGCTGTACTCATATGCACCTTTGTGCCCATCTGTGCCTGAAACGCCTTCCAGAACACCGAAGTGAACTTGGAATCTCTATCANTTCAGGAATCTTAGCCAACAACCGATCACCCTCGTGAAGACACTTATTCAGCATCGACACATGAAATACCTTGTGAAACGCACGCATAACCTTAGGCAACTCCAGCGGGTATGCCACTGGTCCCACCCGCTCAACCACTCTGAACGGACCCATGTACCTCGGACTCAACTTAGTCTCTGACAATGACCTGTTCGGACCCCGCAACATGGCCATCTTGAGGTACACTCTATCACCAACCTAAAACTCAAGATCCTTCCTCCTCTTATCAGCATAGCTCTTCTGCCGATCCTGGGCCTCCTTCATGTTCAGCCTCAGAACCCAAATCTTCTCCGAGGTCTCCTGAACAAAATCCGCACCATAAATGCTCCTCTCCCCCCACTTGAGTCCAGCACAACGGTGTACAACAAGGCCTCCCATACATTGCCTCATAAGGAGTCATCCCAATACTCGCCTAGTAGTTGTTGTTGTAAGCAAACTCTACCAAGCTCAAATGATCTTCCCAATGACCACCCCAATCCAACACACACATCCTCAGTAATCCTCCAAAATCTGGATCGTCCTCTCTGACTGACCGTCTGTCTGAGGATGGTAGGCTGTACTCATATGCACCTTTGTGCCCATCTGTGCCTGAAACGCCTTCCAGAACACCGAAGTGAACTTGGAATCTCTATCAGACACAATACTAGCAGGCACACCATGCAATCTGACTATCTCTCTCATGTACTTCCTGGCCAAAACTGCTGCTCCATCAGTCTTCTTGATGGCTAGGAAGTGCGCAGACTTAGTCAAACGGTCCACAATGACCCAAATCGCATCAAACGTCCTCGACACAGGTAATCCCACCACGAAATCCATCATGATGAAATCCCATTTCCACTATGGATTGGGCAATCTCTGCAATAAACCACCAGGAACCTGATGTTCCGCCTTCACTAGCTGACAGGTGTCACACTTTGCAACCCAATCGGCTACGTCCTTCTTCATCCCGACCCAGTGATAATACCGCTTGAAGTCACGATACATCTTGGTCGCTCTTGGATGAATAGAGAACTTGCTCGAATGAGCCTCTCTCAGTATCTCCTACCTCAAATCCTCACCCTTGGGCACACACACCCGACCATGCACAAGGATAGTACCATTAGCAGAGACTTGATACTCTGAACCTGCAGTCTTAGAGGCACTCACCAGACCCTCATCACTCTCCTGAGCTAACCGCACTCTACTCAGCAACTCCGCTTGATCAGCTGCACTCCAAACCCAAAGGCTCCTGTGAGATAGCACACAACCTCAATGCACTAATCTCACCTATCAATACCTCCATATCTTGCTCCTGAGCCGAAGCCGCCCGCTTCCGACTCAAGGCATCTGCAACTAGATTAACCTTACCAGGATAGTAAGCTATGTCTAGATCATAATCCGCTACTAGCTCCATCCAACGCCTCTGGCTGAGTGAAAATGTATTTCAAATTCTTGTGATCTGTAAATACTTGTACCTTCCCGCCATACAAATAAGACTTCCAAATCTTCAGAGCAAAAATCACTGCTGCCATCTCCAGATCATGAGTAGGGTAATTAGCCTCGTGGTTCCGCAACTGCCGCGAAGCGTAAGCTATAACCTTCCCCTGCTGCATAAGCACACAACCCTTCCCTTTTTTTTTTTTTAACAATATCAATTCACCAGTGGTCTCATACCCACTAACATCCTAGCAATAATCAACAACAGCGGATAACAAAACAATTCCATAAAACCAACATGAATTCCAACAATAACAATCCAATAACCAACAATGCAATAAACCAAAAACCAACAATGAAATAACTAAGTTCCAACATCTTCCACTGTTCTATCAACTCAACACTAGCAACCTAACAATAGCTAGACCACAATTAGTCAAGCCTCTAGAACATCCTCCTCCTCATCGCCTTGATTCCATGGTCACACTTTACCTTTACCTGCACATCACAAACAACAATTGAGATGCGTAAGTATTATCATAAATACTTAGTGAGGCTGTCCTCTCATCTACTAGGTTATACACACAATCAACTGAGACCCTCAGGTTTAAGCAAGCAAACAAACACAAACAATACATTAAACCAGGAAAACAAGTCTCGGATGAGACTGGTGTCGACCGACGCTAACACCGTGTCGATCGACGTTGGCATAGAGTGGTGTTGACCGACGCTATCTCGATGTCGATCGATGCGAGTGGTGTCGATCGACACTGCCTCTGCAGACGCGAACTGCACGAACACGAACGACGAACCTCCGTTTCAAATCATCTCAAAACCGTCCCAAACTCACCCAAATGCCTCAGGAACCTATGAGAAACCCGAAACCAACAAACCCAAAAAAGCAAACACCACAAATAGACAAAGAACAAAAAAAAAAAGAGATCTCAGGCTTAGATCAACCATGGTCAAGCTCTCACCTCTTTTACAGGAAGATTGGAATGAGAAACAATGGAACCAACACCTTAGGAAGCTTCTCCTTCGTTCCCAATACAGCTCTCCCTTCCACAGCCACAGATCTCTCCAAAAACACCAAGAACAAAGACAAAAATCTCCCAAGAACACTCTAAACGCTCTCCAACACTTTCTCTCCTTTTTCTCTCTTCTCTCACTCAACGGCGACAATACAAGACAACCTAAAACCCTTAATTCGTCGCTTCTCCTCTTATATACTTAGTTTAGGGGTTTCCAATTGAACCAAACCGAACCAAATAACAATTAAAACAAACCAATCAAAATTGGAAATGATAGTGTCGATCGACACTCATACCACAAATATAATTTCTGGTTCGCAGATGTTATAATCTCCGTCTCTATTTATATATTTAAGTTGTAAACTTGAAATTCTTAGTATGACTACGTCTATATTGGAGACTATGTCATAGACTAAACATGTAAAAAATGTTATCCTAATTAGTTGGAAGAAAATTCAGTGTGGGTAATAATATTTCTACTCTACTATAGTTATTTTCATTGGATTTTATATAAATACAAATGATGATGAAATAGCAAAAAACAATATGATAGTTACAAAATATGCTTGCGCCAAAAAGAAATCATATACTTGGATTGTGAAGGTGTGAAATGATCAACAATCAAGAGTTAAATGGTCAAGGCTTAGATTAATTTGTGATATAATTCACAAGTTAGTGATTATAAATTACACACTAAATAAATAAAAAATAAAAAAAACTATACTAATGGAAGGGGATACCACTATATCAAGACCTTTCTCTCTCCCTCCCCCTGATTATATTAATGAATTACTAAAACTACTGCTTTTTTTATATAGGATATTGATATTCCATAATTGATTGGGTTATTTTCATCTCATAATATTCGATATTTGGTGTAATGATATCTAATTATCTATGGATATTTTTGGTGGACTTATGATCTGCTACTAGACTACAATCATTTTTTATAACTATTTTTATGTGGAAGTATTAGTTTTATAATTTCATAAATAAAAATAATCTATTCTATTTATGGTTTTATATTGATGACAAAGAAAAAACGAAATACAGTATAATCGATTAAAAAAGTATTAAATTGGATGGAATGAGCCAATGGGGAAACAAATGTTGACTTTATCAGATACATCTTTTCTTTTTCGGTGTTTCGTTAAACAAAACACTTAAAAAAAAAAAAAAAAAAAAAAAAAAAAAAAAAAAAAAAAAAAAAAAAAAAAANCTCTCATATGAAATTGCAAACACCATTATAAAGTTTTTTTTTTTGGATGCACCAACATAGTATCTCATTATAAACTTATGATGAGTAATAAACTTATGAAGTGGTGACTAAGCATTAAGTATCCAAGAGAGAGAGAGAGAGAGGGACCTGAGAGAGAGATGGTTTGTTTGTTGTGAACTTGTAACTAAAGAAGGCACCACTGCTCACATCATCACAATCTCTCTCTCTCTCTCTATTTAAGTCGTAATCTTCAAGTCAATATCGATCCAACTTCTCTCTGTACACTTTTTTTTTTTTTTTCCTTGTGTTGTTTTTGTCGCCTTCTCCGCTTCCGCAATTTCCACGAATCATCCTACTCCTCTCTCGTTGATCTTTTCACATGTCGGCTTATTCCAAAGCATAACTATTTCAAGTCCGACTACTTCCCTTCGCCTAGTGAGATCAGCTAATTTCTTCAGGTAACTCACTCTCTCGTTAAATCTCTTTACAATGCCTTGATTTTTTACAGGTATATAAATCATGGCTTTTGACCTGCTAATTTCGAGATAAATTTCCTCGAGTAATTAGGGAATCTAATTTTGCCGTTCTCTGTTTTCTATCTTGGTGCAACTCTCTATATGCATGTATCAAATTATTTTTATCTTTTTTCGAGAATCTTTAATTGAAAATAAAAATCTGTTATGATTTTGTTTTAGCTATTTCTAATTCTATTAGGATAATACCATTTTGAATTTTTTTTTTTTTTACTCTGATTCTTTTAATTGGCCTTCCAAGTTTATCTAAAATTTTATAAAGATCGAAGCTTTATTTTTCTCTTGTAGGGTTTTTGAAGAAACAAGTTGAAGAATGGCTACTACGAATTCTACAAAAGCTTGTCCTGCTCCGATGAAAGCAACCTCTAATGGTGTTTTCCAAGGAGATAACCCAATAGACTTTGCGTTACCTCTGGCGATTCTCCAGATCGTCATTGTTATTGTTCTCACCCGTCTTCTTGCTTACCTTTTAAGACCTCTGAGGCAGCCTCGTGTTATTGCTGAAGTTATTGTATGTTTTTCTTTTTTTATCTCTCTGTCGTCAATTCCTATGAGTCTTTTATCGATTTTGGTGAATGATTTAGTGGTCTGTTGTTGATGATTATGACAGGGTGGGATTATGCTTGGACCGTCTCTTCTTGGCCGTTCTAAGGTCTTTCTTGATGCTGTGTTCCCAAAGAAAAGCTTGACTGTTCTAGAAACTCTGGCTAATCTTGGCCTTCTCTTCTTCCTGTTCCTTGCCGGACTAGAGATTGATACCAAAGCTCTTCGTCACACCGGGAACAAGGCTTTGGGAATTGCCATGGCTGGAATCTCTCTTCCGTTTGCTCTTGGCATTGGTTCTTCATTTGTTTTGAAAGCAACAATCTCCAAAGGAGTGGATAGTACTGCGTTTCTAGTTTTCATGGGTGTGGCGCTCTCCATCACTGCATTCCCTGTGTTGGCTCGTATCTTAGCTGAGCTAAAGCTTCTAACCACTGAAATAGGACGGCTTGCAATGTCAGCAGCTGCTGTTAACGATGTTGCAGCTTGGATTCTCCTTGCTCTTGCCATTGCTCTCTCGGGATCCAATACATCTCCCCTTGTCTCTCTCTGGGTTTTCCTTGCTGGATGTGCTTTTGTTATTGGTGCTGCTTTCATCATTCCGCCAATCTTTAGATGGATTGCCCGGAGGTGCCACGAGGGAGAACCCATCGAAGAAACCTACATCTGCGCCACGTTGGCTGTGGTTCTTGTTTGCGGGTTCATTACTGATGCCATTGGTATTCATTCCATGTTTGGTGCTTTTGTGGTTGGTGTTTTGATCCCAAAGGAAGGACCTTTTGCTGGTGCACTCGTCGAGAAGGTGGAGGATCTTGTATCAGGTCTCTTCTTGCCGCTTTACTTTGTGGCGAGCGGTCTTAAAACGAATGTGGCCACGATTCAAGGAGCTCAGTCTTGGGGTCTTCTGGTCTTAGTCACCTTCACAGCTTGTTTCGGTAAGATTGTTGGCACTCTCGGTGTTTCCCTCGCCTTCAAGATACCAATGCGAGAAGCCATCACATTAGGATTCCTCATGAACACTAAAGGATTGGTCGAACTCATCGTCCTCAACATAGGAAAAGATCGAAAGGTACAAACTTTTTTCCAATCTGAGAACAATTGTGCGTCAGGAGAGGTCCAAAGATTATAACTTTAAATAATTCTCTCTGCTGATGTATTCCTCAGGTTCTGAATGATCAGACATTTGCCATAATGGTTCTAATGGCTCTCTTCACAACCTTCATCACCACACCAGTCGTAATGGCAGTCTACAAACCAGCAAGAAGAGCCAAGAAAGAAGGAGAATACAAAAACAGGACGGTAGAGCGAGAGAACACAAACACACAGCTTCGTATCCTCACGTGTTTCCACGGAGCCGGAAGCATCCCATCAATAATAAACCTCCTGGAAGCATCAAGAGGCATCGAAAAAGGCGAAGGACTCTGCGTTTACGCTCTCCACTTAAGGGAACTATCAGAGAGATCTTCAGCTATCCTAATGGTTCACAAAGTCCGCAAAAACGGAATGCCCTTTTGGAACAGGAGAGGAGTCAATGCAGACGCAGACCAAGTGGTAGTTGCTTTCCAAGCGTTTCAACAGCTGAGCAGAGTCAATGTCAGACCAATGACAGCAATCTCATCGATGTCTGATATTCACGAAGACATCTGCACAACAGCTGCAAGAAAAAGAGCAGCCATTGTGATTCTTCCGTTTCACAAGCATCAGCAGCTCGACGGTTCGTTAGAGACGACACGTGGCGATTACCGTTGGGTGAACAGGAGAGTTCTGCTTGAAGCTCCTTGCTCAGTTGGTATATTCGTTGACCGTGGACTCGGTGGCTCAAGTCAAGTCTCAGCTCAAGACGTTTCTTACTCTGTTGTTGTTCTCTTCTTCGGTGGTCGTGATGACCGTGAAGCCTTGGCTTATGGGTTACGTATGGCGGAGCATCCCGGAATCGTTTTAACTGTTTTCCGATTTGTGGTAGCGCCGGAGAGAGTCGGAGAGGTTGTTAATGTGGAAGTGGGTGACAACGGTAACAACGAGAAGAATCTGAAATGGGATGAGGAGATTATGTCTGAGATAAGGAAGAAGTCGTCGGTGGATGAATCGATCAAGTTCGTGGAGAAAAGGGTTGAAAACGCCGCCGTGGATGTTAGATCGGCGATTGAGGAAGTACGGCGGAGCAATCTGTTTCTGGTTGGTCGAGTGCCAGGTGGCGAGATTGCGTTGGCGATTAGGGAGAACAGTGAGTGCCCAGAGCTTGGACCTGTCGGAAGTTTGTTGATTTCGCCGGAATCATCGACGAGAGCTTCGGTTTTGGTGATTCAGCAGTACAACGGCGCCGGGACAGCTCCGGATTTGGCTGCGACGGAGTTAGTGGCTTCACCGGATAAAGACTCTGAATAAATCAGTGGTTTAATAACAACGGTTCGGTTCGGTTCGGTTCGGTTCAGGGGAATGGTTTACCATAAGTAGTGAAAAAGTTGGTTAACGGATACAGTTTTAATCGAATGACCCGGACTTTGTTCTCACTGTCTAATCAACTATTCACTGGATTGGGGTTAAGTTTTTTGCTTTTAATAAAAAATAATGGTTGGTTGAGCAACATCAAATAAGGAAAAAGAAAAAACAGATGAACGAATGATTAAATTTGTTGTTGATATTAGGTTCATGTTGAAATAATAAATCGTCTGTTTCAATAATTTTTTTTAATGCCTGTATATTACTTGATATTATTATAAAGTGCTGTAACTTTAAAAATAAATCAATCATGGAGTATCTAAAAAACTAAATCAATAATAGTAAGATATAAAAAATTCAACAGTAAATATAAATTAATAATAGTAAGATATAAAAAAATTCCAATATAAATGGAGATAAATTTCATTGGGTTCTTTCGATTAGTTAAAAAAATTACATAAATGGACAAAATAAAGAATTGTCAGAAGTGGGGTTTGAACCCACGCCCTCTTACGAGGACCAGAACTTGAGTCTGGCGCCTTAGACCACTCGGCCATCCTGACTAATGATAGTTATGTCAACTAATAACTACATATGATTGCATAATGATCGAGTTTGTGCACTTATTAATCTAGTTATGATCGAGTTTTTGCACATACATTCTGCGATTAGTTAGTTCGTTATGTATTACTATCATAAAGATTCATTTTTTGTAAAACTATATCAATTAATGTTGTTAACAAACTATATCCAAGAACCATTAATTGATAATTTTTGAATTTGATGTATTAATAGTTATGAAAGATAGTTTACTAAATATAAATAAATAGTGCATTTATTACTAAGCATTTTTTAAAATTTGTGTGAAAACTCTATATAATCAATTTTTGATATAGACGGAGTAAGTTATTTTTACTTTCTGTTTTCTCAAAGCAAGAAACCACTAATTAGACTAACTCAAACTCGATACGAACTCATGTTATTCCAAATTTGAAATGCATCCAACAACTAGTAGCATTGGAAATCGGAGAAGCAAAAGTCTTATTCTATTATGAAAACCAAAAGTCACACATAAACTTAACTTTCCTATAAAGGGTATAGAGACTCTCTCACAACTCCTACTATGATAATTCAAACGAAACACACACAAAACAAAACAAAAAGGTTTTTGAAAAAGAAAATGAAATACAAGTAACCATTTTTTAAGTTGATGAAAAGAATTATATTGACTGTTTTTGTTGTTAGTTATGATCATTTGTGTGTGTGTGTTTATGTAATTTATAAAGCTAGATCCATATTAGCTCAAGCCTCAGGGTAATCAACAATGCCTTTCTTCAAAGTAAATATTATTAACTAAAATTACATTCTTATGATGGGGAAGAGGTTTTAGTGTACACGGCTGGAGAGACTTGTTAGGGATGATGGAGTGAAAAAGGCGCTTGGACTAGGAAGCAATACCAGAAAAATAAAGTTTCTCCTTCTGCCAAACAAGGCAGTGTAATTAAATTAATAATGCCTGATCGGTCTCTACTTCAGAAGAAGGAAAGGAGGCTGAGCAGAAGAGAAACAGTTCATGATGATGTAAAGTAAGATCCTAGTAGCAGTAGCAGTGAAGAGCGAAAAACTCATGAAACGCTTTTAGTTTTATTTTTGTTGGACTAATTTTCAGATAGGGTGCAATATTGAAGAAGGATTAGAAATGAATCAAACACAAATAGCCAACAACAATAATTAATTAACATCCATCTGTTCTCTCATACTCTAAAATATTTTTGGTTAAAAACCCCAAATATATAATGAACATAATAATAATAACAAGAGACCGACCAAAAGGGTTTATCAACCAACAGCTTCTAACAAAACATGTTATGAACCATTACTACGATTCCAACGAGAGTAACTTACATTCCTTAATCCTTCTTCTTGTTCAGAGCTCCTCTTGGAATCTTGCTCAAGACTTTACTCAAAACCTTCTCATCGAGCACTGCATATTGCTTCTTGATCTCTTTCATAGCCTTCTCGCCAAAGGCATCGACTTTGTCCTCATACTTTTCGTAAACCACAGGAATGGTGAAGAGAAGAACAGTAGCTGGAAGCAAAAAAAAAAAGAGACTAATTATCAAGCTATGCAAGTGTGATTCCTGTCAGATTGAAAGCAATAAGATGCATATGAATCATTACCAATATAGAACAATGTCAAGAAGTTGCAGCAACTGCCAATAATGGACAATGCCCACAAGCCAGCAATTACCTAAAAGATGTGCAAGCAAGTGTTAGCAATTTACTAGAAACATGAGAAAAAAAGGAAAAAGAAACCGGTTTGCATCGAGGTAAATAACATGAAAGATACCAAGATAAATTTCTTGAGATCTCTTCCTGATGCAATGTTCCTAAGAACGGTAAAGCCACGATTGATTTCAATCCTTAATCCAGAAACAAGTTGAAGAACAGGATCCTCGGGGATGTGAACTTCCGGGAGGTGAGGAGTTGCCCTGAGAATGTATAAACAGTTAATCAAGCAGTTGTTGATGCATCGTTATCTCATACACAAAGGATGTTTCAAAAACTTACTTGTGGATAAAGGTGCAAGCATTAGACCACAAGAACAATGCTGCGAGAGCAGCCATGGCAAAGTGACAGAGAAAAGTGAGGAAATGGTATTCGATCAACTCGAATAATACCCAAGAAGCAGTTATAGCACCAAACACTCCACCAGATACCTTCTTGTTTCTCCAAAGGAATATATCAGCAGCTACATGCAGCAAACAATGAATTCAGATATAGCGAAGTTTCTGAGTTTTTTTTTCACAAGCGTTAAGCATATGTTCGACCAAATTAGATAATCAAGTACAAGAATTACAAATACACACTCAATTTCAGCTTTTCAAATAAGAGCAAAATCACTATGTAAACTACTCACCTAGCAAAATCACTATATAAGATACTCAATCGAGCGTAAACTACTCAGTCGAGCAAAACAACTGTATAAGATTCTAAATCGAGCAAAAACAAAGTTCAATTTCAGTTTCAGATAAGAGCAAAATCACTATGCAAGCTACTCAACCCAGCTGAATCACTAGTAAACTACTCAATCGAGTAAAATCACTGTATAAGATACTAAATCGCTATGTATAAGATACTAGATCGAGCTAAATCGCTATATAAACAACTCAATCGAGCTAAATCACTATATACTATACTAAATCGAGCAAAAAAAAAAAAAGAGTGGTAAATTCGAAGATATAGAGATAGGTCCATACGTTTGCCGCCACCGAGAACCTTATGAACAGGCTTCTCCCTTCCGAAAAGTCGGTAGATCTTTGACTTGAAGGACGACGACGAAGACGATGTAGATTTCTTATCGTCATCGGAATCGGAAAGAGAAGAGGAGTCACCATGGCCATGGATCTTCTCAACAATCTTCTCCAAGATCGATTCCTCGTGCTTGTGGTCTTCCACCATTGTTGTTGATTCTAGAAACCTCCGAGAAAAAGGAAAAAAAAAAAACCTAACTCGTTTACTTGTTTTTGAAAGAATCGAAGAGAGTGTGTCTGTCTGTGTGTGAGACAGTGACAAATAAGAGAGCGTGTACGTCAGATTCAATCGCATCCGTTGATTTGAGAATCTCAATCCAGTCCGTTGGATGGATTCGGATCCGGGCCTCGAGTAGGTGACTGTCCACGGTGGAAAATCAGAATTTTTTTTTTTTTTTTTTGGTAGCAGATTTAACATATTTGGCGTGGAACTAACGGTCGTTAATCGATGTGAATAATTTCCGGTAACGTTACCGTGGAACGTTAGATTTCATTTGTGTTGGGCTTATCAAATGGACTTGTTTGTATTAGGCCCTTTAATTACTTTGTTTAGTGAATAATTTCCGGTAACGTTACCACGGCGGCTTTGTTTTCTTTTTTGAGAGGAGAGAGATAGGAGAGAATTACTATTTCTATGTCATATCCAGATACAAAAATAATGAAATCCGTAAAAAATGAGTTTAAAAAATCGGAGGGCGATAGATTATGTTTAACATTACCATTTTGCCTCATGATGAGGGGTTCTTAGCAAACCTTCAATCAATTGAGCTGTCAAATACTTCAGTAATATCCCAATACAATTTATATATAAATATAAAAATAAAATATTTTATTATTTATTATATCTTATAACGTTATAGCCGCTTTTGTTTTCGGCCAACGTTTGGTGGCTTTATTACTTCAGTGTTGTGCTTCTTTTATGTTTATTTGCTTCTTCTTCTTGTCTCTGTCTTTATTTGGCCTTGGATTATCTTCTCTTGCTGGTTCGGTGAAGTCTCTCCCCTCTTTTGAAGATACAGATCTGATCCAGTTTGATGTTCGATGGTACTTAATCGAGGGGTTTCTTCTTACAGGAAAGTGGGTTTGATTCTCTGTTTTGTAATCGATTTTAATTTCACCAAGTTAAGCATGTTTGGTATATTCCATGTTTGCTTGATGGTGGCGTTAGTTTGTTTGTGGGATTAGTATAGTGTTTTGTTGGGTGTTAGGCTCCTTTTTTTAGAGGTCTTTCTAATGTTTGTATGGTGTGGTCATGGGTTCCTTTAAGATTCTTTGTGGTACTTTAGGTATGAACTGTTGGTTGTGGCTCGGGTTTTTGGATTTGATCTTGGATCTTTGCTCTACCTCTGCTTCGAGTCCTCTTGTTGGGTTGTATTTGTGAGTTTCTCTGGGTTCGCTCTTGGTGTGAGCCATTTGGATGGTAATTTGTTGCTGAGTCACCTACTAGCCTCTCTTTGAGTTTCCTTGTGAAGTTTTGGAGTCAGGTTTTAGTCGAAGCAGTGAATTCATTCTCTAGTTCTTCTCTTGCGAGGATGTCACCAGTTTTATGTATGTAGGTGGCTGAAACTGGGTCGACGAAGGTCCGCGTGTAAGAACAGTTGATCTTGTGTGGCTTGTCTCCAGTCGATTTCAAAGTTTTTCTTTGTCCCTAGGGTTTCTTGCTCTCCTCGTTTGGCTGGTGAGGTATTTGGGTAGTTGTATTTGTGTCTTTGGTCACGTTGGTATCTTGCTTGCGTCTCTGCTGGTCTGCTTCTTGTTTGGCTTCGGTTGAGGTCTTTCCGGCTTTATTGGTGCTTCCAGCGTTAAATGTTCTATAGAGAAGTTTTGCGGGAGTCTCTCGTGCTTTTGTTCAATTATAGTGTTTAGGTTTTATTCTCTCCAAAACTTTTGCTCATCTTTAAATGTTTGCTTATGGATTTGTTTTAATCAGTTTCCCTATTTTTTTGGGGCTTAGCTTCCCTCATTTGGGCTAATGACTTTGGGAACATTTAGTAGTCCGCCGGCTATTATAATTTCAACTTGCATCCTTCTTCTTTATCAATAAAATTCAGATGATAAAAAAAAAACAAATCGAATCGAATCATATGGTTCTTTACTGTATAGTGATTAAAGTAAATATTTTAAGTATAATCGAATCGGTCAAATCGGCAGATTTTTTGAACAGAGATTAATAGCATGATCATTGCACTTGTTGATGACTTAATTAATATTATAATTAAGGCTCCAAATTATTTGATGTCCCAAGAGTTAAGCAAAACGAGAAATCTTGAACTCGAAAGACCCGAAAGATAAGAAGAGAGACAGGTCAGGCTGTCTCACGCACGTGGGTTTGATTACTCTGGTGGCCTCGAGAGCTAAATTAACTTCTTTGTTGTGGAACCCATTTTAGTGATGAGTCATGACAAGGGTTTAACACGTGTGCTCCTCCACTGTGTCTACATCACTCTTGAAGGAAAATATTTTATGTAGCAATGGCAAATGGCAAACGGCAACCCGAAGATCAACAAAAGTCAGGTTTGAAAATGAAAGGTCTTACTTATATTATTTTAATTATTTTTTCTTATACTATATTACTATAATTTTCATGTGGAAGAGAATTATCCTCTTTACCTAACCAAAACCTTTTACGAAGAAAAGGAGATATTTAAATTTAATTTTCTTTTCTTTTTCAGAAAAAGGAAAGATTCGAAAAAGAGATTCTTGGAGACCTCAAAAAAGTTCTATTATATCGTGGGTCCTAACAAGATTACGTGGCTTGATTTGGGACCCTTGCATAATCTTAATTAAAGTTCTTACCTAATACAGTAATTGATTTTTCTATATTTACATAATAAAATATTAGATATCTAAAATCAGTATATCCAGAAGCCCATGCGTGACAAAACCAAAATCAGACTACCTGCTATTCATTACCCAATCAGTGGTAGCCACACCTCCATTCGACTTCGACAAAAGAGTTCCTAGAAAGAATATACCATATTCATGAGGATTTTCGTCAAATCATACAAGATCTATTAAGTCACACATACATAATAAGGAGTAATATTTTTTGACAATTTATTTCTTGTATATACATGTTTGAGCTATAGTACAAAGGATGATGAGCATACATAATCGGAGAATTCAACCTCATTCATGTTAAATTTTCAATATAAATTTAAAACAAAACTTATATATTTTTTATAACCAAAAAATATAATTTAGACATATCTTTTGTATAAACAAAACTTACGCAATTTAAAGGAATCACAACCAAGAGTTATTCTTAGCAAATAACAACTTTTAGATCTCCATTTGCTCTCTACAGTTTGCCTTTCATTTGTAGTTTTTTTGGCTTTTGATTAAAAAACCATCGGTCTATTTTGAATAATGGTTCTGAGATTTTGTGGAAGTGGTCGAGTAGCCAGATTTATTTGGGTGATATTAGTGGAGGAGGAGGAGAGAATGATTACTTATAATATAATAATCCAAATTAGATAATGTAGATAAATCTTTTAAAATAAGAACAATGTAAAATATATATCATGTAGTCTCTAAAATTAAATTTTAGCACTAAAAAATTACAATGTTATTTCATTTGTTTTTTACAATCCATACAACAAAAATAAGAAATCAAAAATAAAATGAAAAACGAAAAATGATTTGAGGTATTGTTGAAGAAAATGAGAGAATGTGAAAATGAGATAGTAAAAGAAATATGGGAAAATGAGAGATTAAGAGAATGCTTATTTATATGATAAGAAATGATGGAAGTTACATTTAGAATTATGCAGTTACAATTGTAATTTATTGTGTTTGAATAAAATTGAGTGGTAGAATATGATTAATGCATAATTTATTTTATTTTCAGTTATAATTTTATTTTAATGTGTGAGTTAAATGTATTATGTTTATTGGGTCTTAAATGATGTTTAAAGCAATTAGAAAGCAAAAAAAAAATTAAAAAAAAATAGAAAACATTAAATGAAAATCAACCAATAAAGAGAGACCAAAACCTTACTTATATATATATATATAATATTGCTTTAAACTAAAATATATATGAGAAATATATTAATTTAGTCAACCAAAATATGAATATAAGTTTAGCCAACCAAAATAATTAAAAAATATTAAAATTTAACCAAAATTATTTTCTCTTAAAAGATAAATAAGTTACTAGGAGGAATGAATTAATCTACAATTATTGGATATGAGTTACATTGAGTTAAATGGAGTTACATGTCTTTAATTATAAATAAATAATTTAATTTTTTATAACCTAAAATAAAAGGAATACCAAGTGCCTAAATCAAAATTCACATGATTTGGTTGTTTGTTGGTGTAAACTCAACACTTACACATAATATTTCAATATAAAAAAAATATTACTTTTGAAGTGGCAAACTAAATTAGTTTTCTTATAAAATTATATGAATTCTTCAATCTCAATAATTTTTAAAACCCCAAGGATAACTTTTATTTTTTTGTTTTTTTTTTTTGTTTTCACTCATCAATTTAATTTATAGTGCTAGATTTCATACTAATGGTTTTATCTTTAGAGAATTTAGTTAAATAGTATTTTTAATATTATATTTTATTTTTATATTTAAGTTTCAGTTGAATATGATTTCTTTTTTGGATCATTTTTTATTTTGATAAAAGACACAAAAACCAATGGTTTAATTATGTTTTTTTTTGTTTTCAAAAACCTCAAATCAAAAAAAGATATATATATTATATTGATCTTTGCAGATTTATCAATTGAATCACAAAACAAAATAGTCTTTATAAATAGATAAATGGATAATTATATTAATCTTTAAATATTATATTGATCTTTATAAATTATTAAAAATGATACATGAATATGTGGGATAACTAGAGACATAATAGATAATTAGATATGGATCATTTCAACTTCATTATCTTGTTGTGTGGTGAATATTGTAAGAAAGTATGAAAATAATGATTTATAAAATATTAATATAAAATCGAAAATGGAGATAAACTTTTTAAAGATTAAAATATATATATATATATATATAAGATATACATATCATATAAACTCTAAAACTAAGCTTTTACAATGATATTTGATTTGATTTTTTATAATCCATACAACAATAATAACAAAAAAAATACAAAACAAAAAAAAAAATTGAAAGTAGCGGGAGAAAATGAGAGAATGAAAAAGTGATAGATTAAGAGAATAAGATAATGAGTATTTATAGAAAGAGAAATGATGAAAAACTACATTTAGAAAAATAAGAATTACAATTCTAATTTATTGTTTTTTTAATATAATTGATTAATACAACTTAATGGAGAAATAAAGTTAATTCATAATTTATAGGGAGAATTTATCTAATTTCAGTTTTATATTATGTGAATTAAATGTAAAAATTAATTATTTTTAAATTTATATTTTAATATAAATATTTTTTTGTTAAAATTGTATTGCCAAATGGACCAATAAAGAGTGAGCGAAACCTTACTTTTCATATATGATTTACTTCTTTAGCCTTTTTGCATGATCATTGCCTACCTTTTCTCTCTCATCTTGTAACTGTTGAAGTCGAAAAGATGTCTGAATAATATCATGTCTAACACCAGGGCTTACGTGTTATATTGCCGTGAAGATTGTTTTGCGCCGATAAGGACAACAACAAGAACCGAGACACGAAGAAGAAATAATAAGCGGCGATTGTTGCTTTAAACAACGTCCCATATTCACCGACGATCCTTGGTCATACCGCCGGCGAATGTGAAATAAGAGCTTCGCTGCGATTGGGCATAAGAGTGGCCATTCGGTTCCGATTGCAGAATGTAAGTAGAATAGTATTTGATATGTCCTCCGCGTGGGACTACATTTAGTATGAGTATACATTATTCTCGTATTGAACAATAGGTTATATGCTTCGGTGGGTTTGCGTTTAAGCTGGTTCACTGAATTTAATGAAATTGATCGTACTATACTATATTGCTACACACGAAATTCTATTCCATATCAAATTTTATTTATGTTTGACTAGAATTATGGTCAACTTTATTAACATGTAAAGGATGAGGTCTTCTGTACTGCCCCCTTACAAGTAACGATTACACAGCCCTTACTAGCCTACCTGCTTGGGTTGACTGAATACCATCTTGTAGGGTTTAGTATCCCATAGTAGCAAACGGTTAATGCTTTTACATACTGCTTGCTACGATGAAACTATTTGATGCGTTTTCTGTACTTGTTACAAAATGGGTTGAGAAGATGGCATCGTACTATACTATATTGCTACACACGAAATTCTATTCCATATAAAATTTTATTTATGTATGACTAGAATTGTGGTCAACTTTATTAACATGTGGATGAGGTCTTCTGTACTGCCCCCTTACAAGTAACGATTACACAGCCCTTATTAACCTGCTTGGGTTAACCCGCTGTAAATTTTATTCAAGGTTATGTTATTGATTTGACATAATATCATTTACACTTCGTCACTACAGATCCTACCCAAGTAGCATGCCACGTCCCCCCTCAACATGCCACATTCATAGCGCGTGTACACCACCTGAGACTAAAATGGTAATATCACTCTGCTGGTTTCATACTTATTTAATTTCTCTGTTTAATATGCTATATTCTTAAGGGCATGTTTATAGGGAGATCAGTTTAGGGTATTCTTAGAGTAGAAATATTGTAAAAATAATGTAAGATCAGTAGTTAAGAACTTTTGTTAAAAAATTAGTTATTGGGAGAACATGTTTAAGATCTTAATATTTAATAATATAATATTCTTATAGAAATTTAAGAATGTTTAATAAATACATAGATTAATGTTTAATAAAAAAATTTAAGAATGTTTAATACTATTTAATAATATAATATTTATTAATATTCTTAAACATATTACAATTACAAAAATTTATAAAATAACATTTTAATTGCAAACTTATAAAACTTTTACTAAAATTTAAAATACAATGCCATATTTTTATGAACCAAAAAAAACATTGTAAATGAAATTTTTTAAAAAAACAAACAAACATATTACTTAATTAATTAAACAAGACAAACATTTTATTTAATTAATACATAGATTAATGTCCAAATTTATTCCATATATTTTCAACCAATCCAAGAGAGATACGTCACACAAGATCAGGTCCAAAAACAGTTCTAGAATAAGATCAATGAGCCTGATCTTAAGCCCACTATTCAATTATTTTCATTTTTAAAGTGCCTAAGAACACCCCATGTGATCTCCCTATAAAGATGGCCTAACACCTTTTCCTATTTTGGTCACTACGCAAATTCGCCCATATAACAAAGCTAATATCTTTCCTCAATCCACACACACATATCAGATCTCTATATATATCTCTCTCATACACCTAACCTTACCATATTCGTTTTGAGATTAATTAGATCCAAACCTTCTTAAATTAAAATAGTAAATCAAGAACACCAAAAACTGATCATGTTCCCTTTCTTGAAGCATCGGTCGAGGTCGGTCCACGGTGAAGATGCACCGTCGTCTCCGGAGTCCAAAGTCACCGTCTCCGCAGCAGAGCCTGAAGGGGCGTGTACTACACTCACGGTGTGGAGAAAATCGCTTTTGGTGAGTTGCGAAGGATTCACGGTGATAGATTCAAATGGAGATTTGATTTACCGGGTCGATAATTATGCCCGAACCCGACCCGGTGAACTCATCCTCATGGATAAAGATGGAAACTCCCTCCTCCTCATGCAACGTACCAAGGTAACATATACACATGAGTTCATGACACATCATCTACAAGTCTACAAGAAACTTATATCATATATATGAACGTGTTTTAGATATATATATATATATATCATATATGTGAATTATATATTGTACAAACACCTCCTTTCTCTTAGAATTTTATAATATCACATTGACATTATATTAGATTGTTAATTTAAGAATCAACCACGTCTACAAAATCTGAATTAACATATATCTTTGCACTTATACAAAAAAAGGAGGTGTAGAAATACTTTTAATATCTTAATTAATTACCGATCACTCTAGCTATAAGTATCGGATCGATTTGCCAATTATCTTCAGAATTGGGAATATTTATTTGTAAATACTTGAGAGGTCGCGATATATATGTTGATAATTATTGTAATCAATGAATGTAGAGAAATTTACTTTTGCTGATAGACATTTATTTTTTAGCCGATTTTGTAGAAGACGTTTTGTTTTTAGCGATGGAAGATATGCATGAACGAAGATATTATGAATACTCTAGTATAAATTAAGATTGAGTAGGACCAACTACACAACCGTGACACCGTCCACAATAGGTCACGTCACAATTACATAAGTTTTCTGCATGTCGACAATTCTATTGGCAAGAATTTCGTATAACCCGTCATATTCATTGGGAATATTTTTATATACAAAACTTCATTCAGCTTATAGACAATACTCGATGTGACTACACCGTCGATCTAGATATCCATTTTTACTCAATGCAATGCAACTTTATAGACAATACTCGATGCCACTTTACAGACTATAGACACTATTTTGAGTCATTTTAAATGTTATAGTCATCATGATCACGTATCAAAATTGCCTTTGTATTTTTCAGAAAATTGCGCTAGTAAATAGTTGGGGAATATATGAAGCAAAGGATACAAATGGAGAAACAAAAATACCGAAGTGCCCGATCTGGTACATGAGGAAGAACTTAAAGATGAATATTCTGAGCAATAAATCCGACATTTTAGCATACGTATTTTCAGGATCGTTCGATAAGAAGAATTCTTACATCGTCAAAGGATCGTACAAATGTAAATCATGTAAAATTGTGCACGTTCCATTGAACAAGACAGTGGTGGAGATCAAAAGGAAAGAGGTCAGAACCAAAGGAGTCCGGTTCGGTTCAGATGTTTTTGATCTTGTTGTTGATCCTGGTTTTAACACCGGTTTGGCAATGGCTTTGGTTTTGTTATTAGACCAAATGTTCTCTTAATATAAACCAGTTTTTTTTTGTCCTTTATTTTTTAAGTCAAATTGTATAGCACTATTTTACAGTATCACTAAATTATCAAACTTTCAAGTTACATGATATTTCTACACGTTAGCAAAACTATATTGTTTTTACATTAATCTCTTTGAAATAATACAATGTTTTATATTTTATTTTAATTTTGATTTATTTTTAAAATATAATATGGTATGGCATATTGTTGTAATTGGATTGGTTGATTAAGAGGAGATGAATAAGAGGGAGTGAATCCAAGAATTTTTCTTAAAATACCCCATCACCTATGTATCCACTGAGTATGATCACACATTTTTATAAACCTTTTTTAGATATCTCAGAAACATAGGAACTAAAATGAGGCCTAAAGCTAAATACAGTTGAGGCCCTATTTTGTTTATAAAAATTATTTTCATAGAGCCGTAATTTATTTCAATTTCAAAAGTTATTGTTTAATAATATAAGTTTAGTACTAATTAGTATTTTAGTAATGTACTATAAATGTATGTACCTTTTATGCAAAAAGTCTCCAAAATAGGCACATACAGGTTTAAAATGACTTCTGGCGTAATTATCTTTACAGACAAGTTTAAATTAGGAATTTAAAAGTAATGGACCTTATTGGGCCTTCTTTATATAATTATGGAGATAACCACAAACCCGTTCAAGATAAAATGTTTTTGCTTTTGTGTTTGTTTATATTGCCAACTAAAAAGAAATATATTATTTTTAATCGTGAAAAATACAGAACCATTAGATTAAAATATACAATGAATCAACGGTCGATCCAGATACAAAAATAGCCGTTAAAGAAATGCGTTATGTCGGCGATATACATGTCGGGGTTAAAGAGGAGGAATCACCTCTGGAGCCCCTAAATTAGAAACGCTTTTATTTTTCTTTTTTCTCCCAATTTTTTTTTTTCTCGCTTTGGGGTTTTCGCATGAAGAATGCTTCGATTCGACGATTCACGTTGAGTAATCTTATGATATGAATTTCAATTTCTCTGTATCGCTAATTTGTTTTCAGGATTTGTATAAATTTATGTGTAATCGTTCTTATATTGATTTAGGGTTTTGATTTTGATATGATTCAGGCACGAAACCATTACAATCGACTGGGCTTCTTCTTCTTCCTCGTGGTGACTTGATAAGGTTTCTTCCTCCGATCCTATGTGTTTATTTTTTTAGGGGTTTTGAATTTTCTAATCGTTCTTGTGTTGTACAGATCTCTTCGGTTAATTCAGGCACAAGACTAGTTCAGTCGGCTGGGATTCTTCTCCGTCGTGATTATTTGGTAATTAAGGTTCATTCCTCTGATCCTCTATTCATGTTTTTTTTTGTTAGGGTTTTCAAATTGACTAATTGTTCTTATGTTGTACAGATCTAGGGTTTGTTTGTTCTGTTTGGTTTGATTCGGCACGAAACTATTTAATCGGCGGCTTGGTTTCTTCCTCCTCCTCATGGTTAGATTTCTTCCTCTGATCCTCGCTTCGTGTATAATTTTTTTTTTTTTTTTTTTTTTTT
>NC_025694.1:24549129-24569661 GCF_000633955.1 Camelina sativa | reverse complement strand
TTTTTTTTTTTTTTGCCAATTGATTTGATTCTCTACTACTACGGAGCTTATTGAACTGTTTTTGATTCAAATGTTTTATTCACTTAGTTAGTGAGAACTCTATTCTTTAACAAGGATTTTTTTATGGCTTTGTTTGCGTTGTATCATCACCAAGAGAGTTAATGTTTTACAGAGACGAACTTGTCCATTGTGTATGGTCATGTAATTCTGATTATAAAGATGACACTAAATCAGGTTCTTTGAATCATGATACAATGATTTGCAAATCAGGTTTTTTTTGTGTTTTCAAGTTTTTGAAGACTGAAATCAAATGGGGTACAATTGATCAGTCCACTTCTGTTCGGATTTATTGTTTTTTTTTTTATATATTTAAGCAATTGACTTTTGTATCATTGTGATCTTAGAATCAAGATTTTGTTTTGTTTTTGTGTTCTTGATCCAACAACAAAAAATTTCTTCACTTTAATAAGAATCCAGATCCGTTTTTGGTTTTGGTTACTTGGTCTGCGGATTCTTAGTTTTGGGGCTTTTAAGTTTTGATGTTTTTGTTTTTGTTTTCTTTTAAAACCCAAAACAGATCATTGACACACATTAATCTACATAGTCTTCTGTCAGATTCTATTTTGGGAACATTGTCCCGAGCAAAATCGTGGACTGTTGGCTTGGTAGTGCATGCATGTTGGGAATTGGAAAAGAGGTTGCTTTTAAAGTTTTGGGTCTTTAAGTTTTGATGTTTTTGTTTTCTTTTAAAACCCAAAACAGATCATTGACAGACATTAATCTAATAGTGTTCTGTCAGGTTCTATTTTGGGAACATTGTCCCGAGCAAAATCGTGAACTGTTGGCTTGGTAGTGCATGCATGTTGGGAATTGGAAAAGAGGTTGCGATGTATTGGATTATCCAACGGCTAAATAAGTCTTAAGACAAAAGACATAGAGCCAAAGAGTTCTCAAAGTTTGGTACCCTCGGCTGGTAAAAACCATAAGGCATGAATAAAGAACCAAGGAGTTCTCAAAGTTTGGTACCCTCGGCTGGTAAAGACCATAAGACATGAATAAAGAACCAAAGAGTTCTCAAAGTTTGGTACCCTCGGCTGGTAAAGACCATAAGACATGAATAAAGAACCAAAGAGTTCTCAAAGTTTGGTACCCTCGGCTGGTAAAGACCATAAGACATGAATAAAGAACCAAAGAGTTCTCAAAGTTTGGTACCCTCGGCTGGTAAAGACCATAAGACATGAATAAAGAACCAAAGAGTTCTCAAAGTTTGGTACCCTCGGCTGGTAAAGACCATAAGACATGAATAAAGAACCAAAGAGTTCTCAAAGTTTGGTACCCTCGGCTGGTAAAGACCATAAGACATGAATAAAGAACCAAAGAGTTCTCAAAGTTTGGTACCCTCGGCTGGTAAAGACCATAAGACATGAATAAAGAACCAAAGAGTTCTCAAAGTTTGGTACCCTCGGCTGGTAAAGACCATAAGACATGAATAAAGAACCAAAGAGTTCTCAAAGTTTGGTACCCTCGGCTGGTAAAGACCATAAGACATGAATAAAGAACCAAAGAGTTCTCAAAGTTTGGTACCCTCGGCTGGTAAAGACCATAAGACATGAATAAAGAACCAAAGAGTTCTCAAAGTTTGGTACCCTCGGCTGGTAAAGACCATAAGACATGAATAAAGAACCAAAGAGTTCTCAAAGTTTGGTACCCTCGGCTGGTAAAGACCATAAGACATGAATAAAGAACCAAAGAGTTCTCAAAGTTTGGTACCCTCGGCTGGTAAAAACCATAAGGCATGAATAAAGAACCAAGGAGTTCTCAAAGTTTGGTACCCTCGGCTGGTAAAAACCATAAGACATGACATAAAAGAACCAAAGAGTTCTGATTGGTACCATCAGCTTGGAAAAACCATAAGACAAAGGAGTTAAAAGACATTGGAAGGGTAGTGCATGCATGTAAGGAAATGAGTTGCGATATGTTGGATGGAGCGGACTACAGAAATCTTAAGACTTGTTTCATGGTAAAAATGACCAGAACTTTGACCAACGTACGACTTAAAGAAGTTTAGCCCAACGAGGTAAGTATATGACATTCACATAAAATGAAGACTAACAAATTCTTTTTTCTTTTTCTTTCAGGTATGTGCTTCTCAAGTTACGGTGTTCAGATTGTCAAGACTTTTGATAGGTATATGCTTTCAAACCTTTTTATTTTTGTTTAAGTGCTTTCCAAACTTGTTTGAATTTAGTATATGAAAATCACAAGTGAGAGACACATACAGCATGCTGAACTCCAAAGTGGTAGTTTCTGGTGCTTTTATCAACCCTTAATGATGACGCAGTTGGGAACAGATTCCACAATTCGAGAGACTAGGTATTATTTTCGGTTTGAAAATCATAAAAATTGCTTGCGTTTCTAGATGAGTACATTGTGTATTATAATTTTACGATTCTCTATGTTTCAGTGCTTGTGTATCATAAGCTCTTTTATCCTATATAGTGGATGTAGAGTCTCTCGTAGATATTTAAGCTCTTTTAGTGCTTGTGTATCATAAGCTCTTTTATCCTATATAGTGGATATTTAAGTTATGTAGATTGTGTTTGTGTTCCTTGAACCTTGAAAGTATTTTTTTGCCTTGTGCTCTAAAACTTTGGTGATTGTTTTAAACATGTGAATGACATCCTAGGATTTTGCATCATCCACTGAGTAAAAGGTTGATTTTACTTTGGCTTTTGAAACATTATATTGTGTGTTGAAAAAACTTAATATCTCTGTTTTGGTGTTTGTATGTATAAATAACTTTTTTCATTTAATGAAATAGATGCATCTTGGGATCTACTGTAGTTACTTATTTTAAAATGTCTGTGATAGTACTGCACATTATGGTAATAATATTATTGAATCTCGAATGTCTTTGTTTTGCGTTATGCTCTAAACCCTTGGTGATTGTTCTAAGCATGTGAAACCACATTATGGAATTCTGCATTTACTATATCTATACTAACTGAATTATGGTAATAATATTGATCTCGAATGTCTTTGTTTTGCGTTATGCTCTGAACCCTTGGTGATTGTTCTAAGCATGTGAAACCACATTTTGGAATTCTTCATTATACTCTATAATGAATACTGTGTTAGATTCTATAATTTATACCCCTTGGCTTGAGTGTTTACTATATCCATACACTAACTGAAAATGTCATAAATTCTCTTGTTTTACGAAATAGATGAACATAGTTGAGACTCGTACAGATTATAATAGTATTTTAGTTAAATCATGAATGGATTTGTTTTTGTTATGTTCTCAATCCTTGGTGATTGGTACAAACATGTTAACTGACATTCTCAAAATTTGCATCATACACTTGTATGATTATTATGTTAGTTTTTACCACTTGTTGTACTCTCTGCCTTAATCTTTTTACAACACTAGTGCCTATCTTTTGGTTAGAATGGAACTCTATCGAATGATTGGTGTATTTGGTTAGAATGCAATGTGTATTCTTTATTCTGTTCTATGCCTTTTGTTTTAATCACACTTTTCTTTATGATTGATGTCAAAATTCAGTTGTAGTCTTTCGGTATAAATTCCATTTTTACCTTTTAATATTTGTTGTTGTTATTGTTGTTGTTGTTTGTTTGTGTTAAACGCACAGCTCGAATTTCAATGTTAGTTTTGTTGAAAAACATAGTTTCTGTATGGTCATGAACATGCATAAGATATAGTTTTTCAGCTTTGTGTTAGATTATAAAATATGTATGGTCAAGAACACCGTTCTTGCATTTTGGTTGGTAGTCCGATAATTCTTTTATCATCATTCTTTGGATGATATATCATTTTGCGTTTCGAAATAGTTAGTGTGGTAAATTATATCAAATTAAAGATATACTATCAATTTTTATGATTGGTTATGAGGATGTAGATAGGATTTCAAATTCTAATCGTTTGTTTAATGCTTGGTATTTTATATGATTAAACATATAACTTGAGGTTGAACACTACTGATACCACCAGATTTAAGTTAGATATTCAAAGAAACTTGTATTCATATTAGGAGTGGGTATTTTGTTTTGGAAGTTATCATATTCCAATAGAAGATGTAACCGAAAACATAATGAGTTTTTCACTGAAAAAATTAAAGAGAAAATAGTCTAGTTTTTCCACACAAACTTGTAAAATTGTATAAATTTATATCTATAGATAAAACATAAAATCAGGATGATACTTATAAACTCTAAAATATATATGTTGAACTCTACTTAAAAACTCAAGCATAAGTTGCCCCAAAACACATAAAACATAATAGTTTTTTTTTTCAAATTATATATTACATATTATTATTACACATTTTTAGACTTTACCGTTTACAAGCGTAAAGACTAAACTTTCAAATGAATTTGAGTAACAAATTATCGAATGCTAATAAATAAAATGAAAAACTATATTTTCACTTTTTTATATAAACAGTAAATATTTTAACTACAAATTATCGAAAAGAAAATTTGAAAGACATTCTTCTTAAAATATAAAATATATGTAACGAATTTAAGTTAATGTGGGTATGGGGAAACTTTTGGAGATACTTGCTAGACAAGAAAAATAAAAACATTTTGTAATCGAAAATCTATAAGGTGTAAAAGAAAAATTCTGCATTCACACATATTTGGGCTTTCACGTGTTAATATAACTAATTACATATTATTTTAATGCAGTGAAAGTATACTTGCAAATATACAAGTCAAAAAATATATTGATTTCTGAAAATCAATATAAATAAAATATTTTAAAAAGGTTATAAAAACATATCAATTAATAAAATAAAGAACATATATATATAACTTATTAATGAAATCATATAAAATGAAATGTTAGTTTTTGTTATTATTAGTACCATAATAATTTAAACAACAAGCTTTCAATAGTTATTATAATTAATTATAAAATGAAGTATATTATCCTTGAATTATCTATAACTTCTTAAGAGAAAATTTAATAATTGTAATAAATATTGACTTATATATATTCATACATAAAAGTAGAAATGAGACCAAATTAGTATAAAGATTATATCTATTCCTTTTCGTGATTATTGATTAAAAAATGGGAATATTGATAAGGAGTATGCTTTCTAATTTTATATTTTTCTGTTTGCTGTTAAAAATATCGAGACATAATCCTTATCATTATAAATAAATTTAATATCCAAAAAAATCATAATATATTTATCTAGAAACAGTAACAAAACTTTTTAATGCTTAGAATCAATGTTTTCTCGGTTTTAATATATTTCGGAACAAGGCTATTAGATTATACAAAATTGTTATAATTACTTGACAAACTATAAATATAATTTTTATCTTTAAAACTCACAAAAACACATATTGCAATAAATTGTCACATTTTATTAATACTTTCTTCACCATGTTAACATATTTTACGGTAGAATGTACTTTCTACTTTCTACTTGAACAATAATTTATTTCAATCAATTTATTCTGGACAAAAAATTAACCAAAAAATTATTGTCGTCGGTCTAACAAAATTACGTGGCTTGATTTGGGACCTTTGCATCATCTTTAATTAAAGTTCTTACCTAATAAGTAATTTTTTTTTGACTGCACCTAATACAGTAATTGATTCTTAATATTGACATAATAATATAGTATTAGATATTCCTAATCAGTATATCCAGAAACCATTCGTGCGAAGGCCAAAATCTGACTACCTGCTAGTGACTACCCAATTAGTGGTAGCCACGCTTGCCTTCGACAAAAGAGTTCCTAGAAAGAACATACCATATCCATAAGACCTATGTATGTACTGTAGATGGCCAAAATAATGAGGATTTTGTCAAATTATACAAGATCTAAGTCACACATACATATATAATTCTTTTTAGACAGCTAAGTTTCTTGTATTTACATGTTTGACAAAGGATGAGTATACGTATATCATTTGGAGATTGCGACCTCCATGGTAATTTTTGAATTTGGATTTTTTTTTGTCAACAAAACAAAAGAAATCAGCTTAGACAAGCTAATTTGTGGGAAAATTGTTTACAAGCAAAATAGGATGCGGAGAGGAACACGCACGACGTGCCAAAGAATTCGCACATACATTAGTATTTCTAGAAACCTGAACCAAAGAAAAGGAAGAAAATTCGTCCCTGTCCATCTGGATATCGTCTAGGTAATTTGCAAAGGCTAGCCATTCCTGGGGCGAAGACACCATCTTCACCAAATTAGAACAGTCCGTGAAAAAAACCACCTTCCGGAAATCATGGCCAATCATGCAGCACATCGCCCAAATGAAAGCTTCCACTTCTGCATGTAACGGAGACACACTACGCCGGAAATTGGTTGCGCCGTGTATAGGAGGAGATCCTGAAGAAGTACACACCCACCCTGCACCTGCAAAAACATCCGTTTCTTTCCAGGAACCATCCACAAAACACCGATGACCTGAGAACACCGACAGGAGGGGAACATGACATCCCCGAGACCGAGAAGGCAATAGGGTAGGGGATGAGGGAACCACATCCAGCTCTGTCTCCACCTGTGCCTGCGGTCATGTCTGTGCCTCACCTACCGCCACCCGGACAACTTCATCATGTTGCTCAATCCGATTTTTGAAAACCCAAGCATTCCGTGCTTTCCAGATATACCACATTAGCCAAGAGAAAGCGGCAACTTGTGAACGCGGGTTTGTAGGACCCAAGAAATGATCCACATTAGCATTAACAAATTCCGTAGGAAACAGATTCGGCCCCACCGGAACATGTGCTAAAGCCCAAACCTGGCGAGCCGGTGGGCACAGAAAGATGGCATGATTTATATTCTCCACCGCAGCCCCGCATCGTGTACACATCTCATCACTATCGACCCCGCGTCGTTGCAAATTAGCCGATACCGAAATGCATCCCATCAAGGCTTGCCACATAAAATGCTGTAATTTTGGTGGGCATGGGACCCGCCAAATCTTGGCAAGAAGAGAAGTAATCTCTGGACCAGCTCCAAAAGCCTGAAATATGTGCGGGATGGCTATCCGTTCCACCGCATACCCTGATTTAACCGTATATGTTCCATGTTTAGTCAATTGCCAGCCCCAGTAATCGTCCTTCGAGCAATTACTTAAAGGCAAAGCTTCTATCAGAGCGGCGTCCATGGGATCAAAATTCTCAAGAAGTAAGTCCCTACGCCCAGTATTCGTTTGACGATCAATCAAAAGAGTCAATCGAAGATTGGGATCCTTAAAAGGACCCTTACTTAAAGTTGTTCTCGGGAATTAAGCTGGAATCCAGGGATCATCATATATAGAAATGGTTTCCCCAGAGCCAACCCTTTTAATAAGCCTTTTGTTAACCAGAGAACGACCTGAAACTATGCTTCTCCATCCATAAGAGGGAGAGTATGACCATATTGGTTCCATGGGATTCGAATTTCAGTAATACATACTCTTAAAAACCCTAGCAAACAGTGAGTCCGGAAAAACCAGCAAACGCCATAATTGTTTAGCCAATAAAACCGTGTTAAAATCATCAACACTTTTAAAGCCCAAACCACCCAACGACTTGCTACAGCAAAGTTTCTCCCAAGCGATCCAATGCATACCTCCAGACTGGCCATTTGAACTCCACCAAAAATTCGCCACAACACTCGTAAGTTTGGATGTTATTTTTTTTGGTAACCGAAAACAAGACATCAGAAAAGTCGGTACAGCAGTTGCAACCGATTTAATCATTACCTCTTTCCCCCCCTTTGATAACAGTTTCGCGGACCATCCAGTGGTCCAATTCTGCAACCGGTCCCAAACTCTCGGGAAGACCTAGATATGACCCCATGCCACCCAATTTGGTTATCCCGAGGACCTCCTGCATCTCCACCTTAGATGAATCGTCCACCTTATGCCCAAACTGAATTGAAGATTTGTCAAAATTTATTTGTTGTCTCGAGGCCGCCTCGTACAACTTTAAAATATTCAACACAACCCCACATTGGTCCCTATCAACCTTATCGAAGAAAAGGCTATCATCTGCAAACAGTAGATGTGTAATTGGTGGACATTTATCAGTCACCTTTATACCCGTAATTCGCTTTTCTTCCTCCGTCTTCCGAATATTTGCAATCAGGACCTCCGTACATAAGATAAAAATATAAGGAGAGAGCGGATCCCCCTATCTTAACCCCCTCTCTGGGACTATCAATCCATTAGGTTGACCATTAAGAAGAACATTGTACTCAACCGAAGAGACACAAAACATTAGCCACATAATCCATTGATCCGCAAACCCCATTTTCCATAGTAGAGCTTCAACAAAACTCCACTCAACTCTATCATACACCTTGCTCATATCCGACTTTATAGCCATAAATTTACCTTTACACGAGTTATTAGTACACAGTCCATGAAACATCTCCTCAGCAATCAGAATATTGTCTGAGATCAATCGTCCCGGAACAAATGCAGACTGGGTCTCTGAGATTAGTCCAGGTAATACCCGCTTTAGCCGTTGGCACAAGACCTTCAAAATTATCTTATATCCTACATTGGATAGACTAATCGGACGCAACTCTGTCATTCGAGTCGGTTTCGCCACCTTGGGTATAAGACATATATGTGTCCGATTCAAGCCCTTTTCAAAAACTCCCTCATCTAAGAACTGATTAACCATTGAGACTATATCCTCCTTAACCACCTTCCATGCCTTCTGGAAAAACAGTGCTATCATCCCATCTGGACCAGGGGCTTTGTTCGGATGAATCATGAATACTGCCTTCCTTACCTCTGCCTCTGTGGCAGGGGCCGTTAACCGTGAGTTATCCGTGTCTGTGATAACAGTTTTGACCTCCTTTAACACCTCCTCAAAATTATCCGGAGAAATTGTAGCAAACAACTCCTCAAAATATGACACTGCCGTAGCACAAATATCTTGATCCTCAGTCGACCAAACACCATGTTGATTAAACAGGCCCACTATCCGATTCCGGGCCCGGCGTTGTTTTGTTTGAGCCTGAAAATACTTAGTATTTTTATCTCCCACCCTCATCCAACGATTCCTACTCTTTTGGTACCAATGTATCTCTTCATACCAACATGCCTCACGTAAACGGGCGTTGAGATCCGAAATAACCTCCGGACCCGTCCCGTCATCAACCTGAGCCACCTCCAATTGGCATTTAATATCCTCAATCAGATCCCTCCCGTAAGGAACTTGCTGTTTCCGCCACCGAGATATCGCTCGTCTACAACTAACAATTTTTGAATTCGGATTGAAAACATTTAATTTATATTTCCTTACAACCTGTAGTTTAGACAAATCCCTTTTGGACATATATAGCAAAAAAATTGTAATTGCTAAATGTAAATGTTACATACGTTGAATTTGTATTTTGTAATGTGATGAAGATATTCTAACGTGTAGTATGTTATAAATATCTTTAATCTTTACATATTAAATTATTTTTTCAGATAATTTTTGTGACCCAAATTTAAAATAACATTATTTGATTCTGTCAAATTCTTATTTTACAAATTCTGTAGAAAAAATACAGTTTAGGAAGAAAAAAAAATATTCTTGTAAGTGGCAATAAAGAAGACAAAAATACAGTAAAGTTATAAAATAATAAGACAATGATATAATAAAACAAAGCTAATATCTTTCCTCAATCCACACACATATCAGATCTCTATGTATATCATGTAAATGTTACGTACGTTATAACTCAATTAGCATACTATAACTCAATCATCAATATTAACAATAATAAGACATTTGGTTTTGTTATTATTCCCTTTCTTTTTGAAGTCAAACTGTATAGATTTACAGTATCACTAAGATACCAAACTTTTAAATTACATGGTATTTCCACACGTTAGCATAACTATATTGATATTTACATTAATCTCTTTGAAATAATAAAGTGTTTATATTTTGCAAGCCTAAATTCTGCTGATAAATTTGTTTAATGTATATGATGGACACATGTGCTCAACAACTCAAAGTGAGCAAATTACTTGTCTAGGCGTACGTCTAACCTAACCCAAAGTGTTCGTGTACTGTTTGTTGGGAATTTGGGAGCTTTCTTAGGCCAACCCATCTCTAATTTAATAGTGGGGTTTATTCACGTGAGCATTTGAGAATGAACAACTTATCTCAGGTGCAGCTACTTTTTCTTACTTGTAAATTTGTTATGATGGTAATGATGGTACTGAAAAAACAAATGTTACCTACCCCAAATTACCACATTTTAAAATTGGACAAGAGCTGTGGGACTATACGAAACTACGAAGTGTCCATCTCAAGGAGTCAATACCAAGATTAGAAATGAATGCAGTAAAACAGAAAAAGGAACATAAAAATTAAATGCCGACATTTATGTGTTGCAGCATTTAATATATGATAACTTGTCTTATATGATTATATTAAAAATATCTAACGGTTAACATTTTTTTTTTTTGTCAGCTGATATTATAAATTTTAGAAAGAAACAAGGTGAATTACAACTTAGCCGGCGAAAAACAAAGATATTTCTGGAATCTAAAGCCCATAAAAGGGAAACTAAGCTGGCGAACAAACAGAAGTTCCCAGAACATAAAACGAAAACAAATTACAAAGTAGTGAAATGCATTATCCGGGAACGATTATCCAGGAACCCCAAAAAGGGGATGAACCCTTCAATAAAAATTTAGGTAACCAGACATAAACCCTTAAACAATACACTAGTCTTAAGATGCAAAAAAAACTCTTCTCTTCAAACACTTAGATGAGAACTACCAAGGATGCCCACAGCCAACCCCAAGCTAAGATCAACCACCTCCTTTCATGAAGAGAACCAATCTCTAGAACCATAACCAAAGACTTCATAACCCGGCAAGCAAAGACTCAAAACGCTTCCGAATGCGACGATGACGACAACAACGTCCAAAATCGTCTGAGTAGAAGTCTTAAAAGCAATCAGATCTCAACAGATCATGCAGAGCAAGGACAAGGAGCATAGCCTAACCTCTCGATAAAACCGAACTCAAAAGAGCCTAATGATGGAACGAAGAAGCTATCTACCACATCGAACAAAACACCCAAGAGAAGAGCCAACTACAAACAACTAAGACTATCATAACTTCTAACAAGCCGAAGCCTAAGCTTATAAAGGGAAACATCCTTATGGGAATCAACGGCTGGAAAAGTAGAGCAAGGGTGATGGACGAGACAATGGCTGGGCAGATAAAACGCAATCACAACCAAACAACACAAACGGGTTCAAAGCGACGAAAAGCACATGAACAGGTACAAACGAAGGGAAGGGTCAAGATGATATATTATTCTTCGAGTCGTACCGTGGAATTTCTAGCTCCGAAATTAAAACCATCAACTTGCAACCACAAAACCCAACAAAGAACGTGATGAAACCATGGCCAGCTCAACCAAACCACACGGACGTGAGGACCAGCTTGAACCCGAGCAAGCATTAGAGGAGCAGCTTGAACCTGAGGAAGCATCGGAGGACCAGCTTGAACCAGAGGAAGCACCAGAGGAGCAGCTTGTACCAGCGGAAGAAGCGGAGGAAGCATTGATCGTCCCGGCGGTCCTATAACAAGGTCACGGTCCAAGAGGTTCAACCAAGCCATCAATGCAATACTTAAGGAGTTGGACAAGAAGCTAGAAGACGTGACTCAAACCACATTCACCATGCTCACAGCTCAAGGTGCTCGGTAAAGGGTAAAGTGTTGCTTTGGTGCTCTTTTTCCCTTGGTCAAGTTTTGTCCCATTGGGTTTTCTTGACAAGGTTTTTAATGAGGCCTAAGTAACATTTTTAGACCCCCTTTGCCAGCCCAAGTCGTGGTCCAAGGTCAAATACAAAAGCCTTGGCCCATTTTCTATCTTTTCTCTTATTCAAACTTGCATTTAATGTTTTGTAATTTCCTAGACATTATGCATGAGCTAGACCTTGGAAAAGCTCTTGCATGATTTCCTAGGCCTTTATTTCTCTCCTCTATCTCGTCCACCCCTTCTCCTATAAAAAGACAATGTAACTCTTCTTTGTAAACCATCAAACATTTTAATCAAAAACTTCTTTCTACTTGTTTGATCTGAGGAGTGTGTAATATCTTCTCAACTTGTTTATTTCTTAGTGTGTCATATCTAAGATATATCCAAGCCTGTAGTCTAAGAGACTTTCACCTCTCTTGGAAGTACATCTCAATTCCCCTTCAAATCCGCTGCATTCCACCTATTTCACCTTCATCGCCATTCATCTCTCCATTCCGCTGCATCTTCAATCCATTGATCATCATCAATCCGTCTGTTTATCTTCAAGACCTTGCAAGTGTGTTCTTGGGAGCAGATTCCTTGCCAGGAGTCTATCAGAACGCTCCTACCGCTATGCCCAAATCCGAGATCGAAACTCTAACCAAACCACAAGACTCCCCAATCAAGGGCCAAACTTCAACCACATCTACAATAAACAGAAGAGAGAAAATCAAACTAAGAGGCTCAGATGCTTACTGAAAGACCCCGACCCCGGCCATTCGATGGCCGATGAGGTTCTCTCGTCCCTTACTCTCTACTTAGTCATATTATACGGTCCATTCTTTAAACAAGGTTCATTTGCACATTCTGTGATTCAATATTTAGAGTCTACATGATATAACTTAGAGTAAAGCAAACATTCGAGTATTATATTAAATAATCAAAGGATTCGATACAACTTATGAGTATGCATAATAAGCTAGTACAAGTTGTATAATCGATCCTAGCTACCCATATCACCACCACTCATCATCCCGGCCATGAGTCTCGCGCCTAAGCAGTTCCTTTCCCGCGATCACTCTTCTTCCCTGAAATCCAAGTAGCCATCAATAAAATTTCCTTTAAGTCGTACAATGTCATGCAATACATGCTATGTGCTAACATCCGTCCAATATAGCGGTCGGCCGGTAGAGAGTTTCCCGCGCATCAGTTCGGACGGTGTACCGAGGATCTGTACAGATCCCCGGCCAGCCGCCAAGCCGCGTTTACTTTTCTTCGTCCGAACCGTCCGTACTCGGACACCCCGGATGGTACGCTGGTCGGTAGGGAGGTAGTGTGTGCATCAGTTCGGCCGTATCACGGTCGAGCCGCACCCCCTTTCCTCCGACCAACTGAACCAACCGAAGCATTATATATGCTTATACCCGATGATGCAACTACCCAGTCCCTCAGAACCCATAAGGTCGGTATTTCACCGTACCTCCGTCACTACCACCTTACTCGCTGCACAATTCGGCCTTAGAAACCTTTCTCTCGATCTTTCTCTTGATCTCACTCAAGATTTTACTATATTTTTTTCCGATTTCCGCTAATGCCTCGAAATGAATGTCGCGGCCTCTATATATAGGATGTTGGCCGAATTCTAGGCCCCAAAAGGCACCTTACGACACAACCGTCCGATCGCACATGTTCGGCCATACCTGTTCGGCCATGTCTGTTCGGCCATATCTGTCGGCCATGTCCGTTCAGCCATACCTGTTTGGTCCCAAACTCCCCAGCTGATCTGCACACCGTCCACTACCGTACAGCTGGCCGATCTGGGTCGAGCTGGGTCGAGCTGACTGGCAGATGATCGTAGCTGGCCAAACTGTCCGCAGCTGGCGAGAGCTGTCCGCAGCTGGCCGAGAGCTTTCCGGAGCTGGCCGATCTTTGTCCCTTACTTGGTTTGTTTTCCCTCATTGTCCGAGCTAATGCATAGCTAAACTCCCGACTTGTCCGAGATTTCCCTACCATCTCGGACCAAGCCACGACCTACGATCCTATTCAAGATCGCGGACGTTACAATTCTTCCCCCTTGAAAGGGATTCGTCCCCAAATCCGGATCAAGTTGGTCTTCACTCATCTCCTTAAACCACTTGCGATAATTCGCCTTCATCTTGTTCTCAGTCTCCCAAGTAGCTTCTTTGTGTCCACCGCAGTTCCATAAGATCTTCACCATGTTAATCTTTTTTCTGCGCATTCCCTTTACCATTCGGTAAATGATTTGAATAGGCGTGGCTTCCACCATCAAGTTTTCTTGCAACTCGCGTGGTACGTCCTCGACCACTTCGTCCTCCTCACTTAGGCATTTCCGTAATTGTGATACATGAAAAACCTTATGAAAGACGTCTAGCTTCGGTGGTAACTCCAATTTGTATGCCACCGCGCCTATCCGTTCGATCACCTTGTACGGGCCAACGAACATTGGGCTCAACTTTTTCCTTTTGGTAAATTGCCCTTTTCCCTTATAGGTCATCGCCTTAAGGTACACTAAGTCGCCCACTTCAAACTCCAACTCCTTCCGACGCTTGTCCCCATAACTTTTTTGTCGGTTTTGGGCTTCTTTCAACTTGATTTTCAGGAACTTCAACTTTTTGGCCGTCTCGTCCACAATCTCCGGTCCGAATAACGTCCGTAAAGTGCTTCATAAGGCGACATTCCAATACTAGCTTGGTAGCTATTGTTGTATGCGAATTCTACCAAGTTCAAGTACTTTTCCCAACTTCCGCCCCAATCCAGTACACAAGCTCGCAACATGTCCTCGAGTGTCTGAATTGTTCTCTCGGACTGCCCATCAGTTTGTGGGGGGTAGGCCGTACTCAGGTTCACCCTTTTTCCCAACGCCTTTTGAAAAGCTTTCCAGAAATGTGAAGTGAACCGCGTATCACGGTCCGAGACAATACTCACCGGCACTCCGTGCAAACGGACGATATCCTCGATGTATCTGACCGCGATTACCTCGGCTCCATCTATTTCCGCGATTGCGATGAAGTGTGCAGATTTGGTCAATTTGTCCACCACTACCTAAACCGCATCATGCTTTAGCTTACTCATAGGCAATCCGGTCACAAAGTCCATCATCACAGGATCCCATTTCCATTCCAGCATGGGTAAACTTTGGACTAGTCCGCTTGGCACTTGATGCTCGACCTTGAGGAGTTGGCAGGTTTTACACTTGGCAACCTAGGCGGCCACATCTCTTTTCATTCCCTTCCAGTGATAGTATCTTTTTAGATTGCGATACATCTTGGTCGAACCAGGGTGGATCGAAAACTTGGACTGGTGCGTTTCCTTTAGAATTTCCTCTCTTATCTCCTTACTTTGCGGCACACACACCCGTCTATTTATCACAATGGTAACATTGTTCGATGTCTAAATTTCTGTCTTATTATCCTCCGCCCAACTCTTAAGTTCCTCGTCCTTTTCCTGAGCCAAACGAATTCTACTAAGTAGTTCTGCTTGATCGGCCGCTCCCAGGCCTAGTGGTTCAAACTCCTTAGACAATGCATTTAAATGTAAAGTCCTCATCATGTAAACCAATGCTTCTTGATTTTTCTCGGCTTCCACATCGCAACGTCTCCTACTTAAGGCATCCGCGACTTGATTTGCCTTTCCTGGGTGATAGGCGATGTCTAAGTCGTAATCTGCGACAAACTCCATCCACCTCATTTGCCTTAGATTTAACTCCGACTGGGTGAATATGAACTTTAGACTCTTCTGGTCGGTAAAGATTTGAACCTTGGCTCCATAGAGGTATGAACGCCAAATCTTCAACGCGAACACCACCACGACCATTTCAAGTGATACCAACTTGAAAGACCTCGACCCCGGCGATTCGATGGCCGATGAGGTTCTCTCGTCCCTTACTCTCTACTTAGTCATATTATACGGTCCATTCTTTAAACAAAGTTCATTTACACATTCTGTAATTCAATATTTAGAGTCTACATGATATAACTTAGAGTAAAGCAAACATTCCAGTATTATATTAAATAATCAAATGATTCGATACAACTTATGAGTTTGCATAATAAGCTAGTACAAGTTGTATAATCGATCCTAGCTACCCATATCACCACCACTCATCATCCCGACCATGAGTCTCGCGCCTAAGCAGTTCCTTTCCCGCGATCACTCTCCTTCCCTGAAAACCAAGTAGCCATCAATAACATTTCTTTTAAGTCGTACAATGTCATGCAATACATGCTAAGTGCTAACATCCGTCCAATACAGCGGTCGGCCGGTAGAGAGTTATCTCGCGCATCAGTTCGGAAGGTGTACCGAGGATCTGTACAGATCCCCGTCTAGCCGCTGAGCCGCATTTACTTTTTTCTGTCTGAACCGTCCGTACTCGGATACCCCGGATGGCATGCTGGTTGGTAGGAAGGTAGTATGCGCATCATTTCGGCCGTATCACGTCCGAGCCGCACCCCCTTTCCTCCGACCAACTGGACCAACCGAAGCATTATATATGCTTATACGAGATGATGCAAGTACCCTGTCCCTCAGAACCCATAAGGTCGATATTTCACCGTACCTCCGTCACTCCCACCTTACTCGCCGCACTCTTCGGCCTTAGAAACCTTCCTTCGATCTTTCTCTTGATCTCACTGTGTTTTTTCCGATTTCCGCTGATGCCTCGAAATGAATGTCGCGGCCTCTATATATAGGATGTTGGCCGAAGTCTAGGCCCCAAAAGGCACCTTACGGACAAGCCCGTCCGATCGCACATGTTTGGCTATACCTGTTCGGCCATGTCCGTTTGGCCATACCTGTCGGCCATGTCCGTTCAGCTATACCTGTTTGGTCCCGAACTCCCCAGCTGACCTGCACACCGTCCACTACCGTACAGCTGACCGAGCTGGGTCGAGTTGGGTCGAGCTGACTGGCAGCTGATCGTAGCTGGCCAAACTGTCCGCAGCTGGCCGAGAGCTGTCCGCAGCTGGCCGAGAGTTGTCCGCAGCTGGCTGAGAGCTTTCCGGAGCTGACCGATCTTTGTTCCTTACTTGGCTTGTTTTCCCTCATTGTCCGAGCTAATGCATAGCTATACTCCCGACTTGTCCGAGATCTCCCTACCATCTCTACTCCCGACTTGTCTGAGATCTCCCTACCATCTCGGACCAAGCCACGGCCTACGATCCTATTCAGGATCGCGAGCGTTACGCTTACACCATGGTCAAGGAAGACAACGAAGTCACGGTTAAAGGCCACATAATCGGCGATCCTCCAACAATCGAACCATCCCAACAAAAGCTAGTGCAATGAAATCCGGTTGAGACAGCCACTAATCAAATGGCAAACCAACCCAAGGTCAGATTCACCATCTAAGAGAAACGTTGAAACTGAAACATAGCCTCACAACCACCATTACGAAGCAAGAGCCACAACCACTTCGCTCGCCACTAGAGATCTCAAAGACTACCACCGCTAATACAAAGTAAAGACAAGAAAGGATCTAAAGAGCCCTCTCAAAGCGCCGTGGTGGCCGCCGAAGAGGCAAATCTGAGAACTCAAAAACTGTAGCAGGGAGGCTAGACCTAATCGCAAGAGGAGAGAGGTTTTATTAATACTCTTTATAATATCGTTGTCGGATCCCATATTCTGTACACCTGGTTAACATCTAAACATCATCTTTACTTGTGTTATCATATATATAGGCTCCGAATGGAGATAGTGTATCAGGCGTAGCAGATCTAGCGGATCAAGCGGAAAAAAGTGGATCTAGCGGATCTAGTGAAACAAGTGTGGATCTAGTGGATCAAGCGGTTTAAAATTTATGTTTGAATGGTAAAAATGGTTCAAAATACAGTACAAATTTAAAATAATATATTTTAATTTTAAAATTAGTATTTAATTTTTCATAAGTAGATTCTAATTAATATTGTATTATATGAATATTAATTATTTTTACATACTAAATTTGAGTTTTTTTATAATTTTGTATTACATTATTGTGTAGACATGAATCATAAATCTTATATAATTGTGTATATATATAATATATGTCGATGGTATAAACATTTATAATATTATACATATACAATTATAAACCTTAGTCAAAAACATAAAAATATTATACATATACAATTATAACTTTTCCTCACTAAAAGTTTACAAACCTTATTTGCTATTAAATTTTTATTCATAATATTGTCTTATTANGAATATTAATTATTTTTACATACTAAATTTGAGTTTTTTTATAATTTTGTATTACATTATTGTGTAGACATGAATCATAAATCTTATATAATTGTGTATATATATAATATATGTCGATGGTATAAACATTTATAATATTATACATATACAATTATAAACCTTAGTCAAAAACATAAAAATATTATACATATACAATTATAACTTTTCCTCACTAAAAGTTTACAAACCTTATTTGCTATTAACTTTTTATTCATAATATTGTCTTATTTGCTATAAAAAATTTACTAGCATTTCTTTCACATAAGTAAAAAAAATTAACTACAACAGCATTACTATAAATTATTATAAAAATTTAAATTTACGTTTACATATATAGAGATACTTTTAAAATATATATAAATTACAGGTTATGAGCCATGTATAAAAGTTTTTAATTCTATTGATTTCCTTATTAATTAACAACTAAAAACATCCCAACATTATGATTAATTAAAATTATAACTAATTTAGTCAAAAGCATAAAGGTATGAAACTTTTCATTTACTAAAATAAAACTAACTACATCAATGTTAAAAGTGGTTCATTCACTTGAAACACCCTCATATCTACACAAAAGTGGTTCATTCACTTTTTTTACTAAAAGACAAGAGTTTCTTATCTACATGTGTTCCTTCACTTTTTTTTTATTTTTGTTTTTACAGTTGCTGAATGGGAACACATAAGTGAAAAGACCACTTGAGCTGAAGAACCATTCATTTTCCCACTCCCCATTCAAAGTCATACTATCTAAATGACTTTACATCATCATATCGTGTCAGATCCAAAACAATAAAAGACCAGATTTTCTTATATATGGAATCTGATCATTTACTTTTTAGAACTTTTTTTTTTCCAACCACACATTTAAAATTAAAAGAGAACTCCGAGATTGGTCGCCCAAACCAGAGGGAAAGAGTTTACAAAAGAAATTTCAGAAACTAAGGTCCTTGAAGACCGGGCTAAACAATCTGCTCTTGCGTTAGACTCACGAGGGATCTTGTCCAGAGTGAAGAAAGGGAAAGAAGATCTGAGAATAGAGAAGTCCTCCAGTAAAATCGTAAAGGCTGGCCAGTTGTCGGGCTTCTGCACCATCGCGATAAGCTCTGCACAATCCGTCTCAAAAGCTTGACAATCCACTCTTGCCTCCAAAATAGACTCCATGGCCCAGAGCAAGGCTTGTAGTTCCGCATGTAAGGGGGTAAGGCCACGTCGCTGACTCCGAGCTCCCAAAAGAATCGTTGAATCATCCCCATCACAAAACCACCACCCCAAACCCTGTAAAACATCCGAATTTTTCCATGAACCATCAAATTGACAACGGATATACGGCTCCCTAATTTCCAAAGAAGCCTGGGGATTTAAAAAACTATCAGAGAGAGATTTGGCCTCAGCCCACAATAATCTGTCATTTGTTGCCTGATTTAAAATCTCTGTCGGTTCTGCCTCTAAACCCTGAAAAACCTTTTTATTCCTATCTTTCCATATCGACCAAAGTATCCAAGGGAGATAAATAGAAATATCAGCAATCCCGGACTGCCCTGCCGCCCGCCAATAAATAAAATCCAGATTCGCATAGATTGATGCATATGGAAAACCTTCGGCTTCTAGTGATAAAGGAGACAACTCCCAAATACTCATTGATCGCGGACATTTAAAAAGAGCGTGGTTAATGGTTTCCGATTCTAGACCACACCGCTTACACTGAATATCACATCGGACGCCACGGTGTGCAAGCCGTTCCAATACAGGAAGAGTTCCAGAAGCGATCTGCCAGAAAAAATGTTGAACCTTGGAGGGAACCTCAAGTTTCCACGCATGGGCGCGAAGAGCCAGCACGTAGGTCCAATTTCCACTCTCGAGATTAATTCCCGTGCTAACCGATAACCAGACTTCACGGAGTACTTCCCTGATTTAGTAAAATGCCAAACTAAAGAGTCTGGTTTAAAAACTTTGCTGACCGCGATACTCCTAATAATCGGAATATCCTCCGGATCAAAAAACTCCTCCAGAATAGATATATGCCAATCCTTCGTAGATGGATTAATTAAATGATTAACTATCAAACTTGGAAGCAATAGTCGACCTCGACCATTAGCTGGTCTTGGACGAGTATCCAGTAACCACGGATCCCGCCACACTGAGATGGAGCAGCCAGAGCCTACCGCCCATCTCGCACCCTGCTCCACTAATACCTTAGTTGAGTAGATACTCCGCCAAGCAAAGGAAGGGTGATATGGTTTTTTAGCCGAAAGAGGGTGTTTGTTCCTGAAGTACCTACCACACATTACTCGAGCCATTAGGGAATTCAGATAATGGATAAGACGCCAGTACTGTTTTGCCAGCATTGCATCATTAAATTGTTCAAGAGCTCGGAAACCTATACCCCCTTCACATTTATCTTTACACATTTTATCCCAAGCTACCCAGTGCATGCCACGAGCCTTATCATTCGACTTCCACCAGAAGGTAGATATAGCACTCGTCAATCGGGAAGTCAGCTCCTGCGGGAGCTTATAACATGACATAACATGGGTAGGAAGTGCTG